>NC_142391.1:40909887-41209887 GCF_059441095.1 Idiotropiscis lumnitzeri | reverse complement strand
ATATAAATCGTTTTGAAATGGTTTTAAACGTGAAAGGACAGCGCCCAGTCAAGTCTATATGAACCGCAGATAAGCAATGTTTGTTTGTAAATCCTGGCTGCCCTTTGGTCAATATCAGTGTGGTTCCAGCTCATAGGAAAGTTTAGTCAAGGGTGTCAGACTTACCGGAGTGTCTGGTTACTGACAGTGGGCTGATATAATGGGTGACCTATTTTTTTCCTCAGGGGATGTGAATTTTAGCCCACATTGGATTATTTACTCATTTCAAGATCACTATTTAAAGTGATCTTGAAATGTATAATGCTTCTTCCCCCTTGCAATAAAATCATAGCTTTTCTGATACAAGTCTATCTTCAACGTCTTGATATTTCCCAATTCTATCACACCTAGGGGTGGCCTTGTGCTGTTGTCTAAATACAGTCAGACATGGAAAACAACAATGAAGATGAGATTTGCAGTATATATCAGGTAGGTCTGTCAGAGCACTTTTGATTTATAGTCATTGTTTGAGCAAGTATTATGTTCAAGGTCTGTGATGAATTGTGCTGCAATGCTATGATCACGTATGTCCTGTAAAGCCAATGCCTTCTTTACATCTGTGAAGTTTATAATACAAGAATTTATTACTCTATGCATGTATTATGAAACTAGAAAATTGCCATGGATGTTTTGAATGGGAGTCTGAAAGACGCATTTGCAAAGGCTTTGGGACGAGGCAGTATTGACTTTTTGTTGTAAATGAAAAAGAAAGTCTTTTACTCAACTAATAACCAATCTTGTTGACTAGACTAAATTAGACTAAGATAATAATGGACAGTTCTGACTAAATTATGACTAAAATGCTCTGTCTTTGAGACGCACATGAATATAAGCTGCAGCAAAAAAAAAGAAAAAAAAAAAAAGGCTATAAGCCGCAGTTTTCTCCGTTGAAAAACATGAGTTGTTTACTGCATGTACAGAACGATTTTGTACTGTGAATGCACATAGAGGTACATAAACAAATTCTTAAAACAGTGCCTTTTAACACGGCAACAACTTTGCAAATTAAAACAGAACAGACCCAAGAAAAAATAAAAATCGAGATTTATTCCGCTTATTTTCTGGACTATAGAGCGCCCCTACCGGTGAAAGAAAAATCCACAGAAAAGCCGCACCGTTGTATTAACTGCATAGTTCAAAATCTAGGAAAAAGGTAGCGGTTGTGCAGATAACGCTGTCCTATAATTGGCAGCTAATTGCACATTTATTGCTAATGTGCTTTTTGTTTCAGAGCCCGGCTTTTGGAAGTGAGCTCAAAGCCAAGATGCAGCAGATTATAGAGGAACGGACAGAGGCCAACTTGGTAAACGCCCACTGATTGCTACAGTTTTACAATTGTTATTGTCTTGTCTCATTGGACTTTAAGAGACTTGTCCTCTCCAGTCAATCTATCCAATACTTATTTTTATGCTCAAGTAAAAATGCTTATGATTGTGGCACATACAATCACAATTGACCTCTTTTCTGAGTTTGGTCATGTGATGTTTACAAGCTGAGCCGTGATTGATTGGTACCTGAGCCCTGAGCAACTGTGACGTTATTTTCAGTCGACAGCGGAGTGGCAAAATAGAGATGGAAAAGTACGGGTGGATTTTGCTGTGTGGGGCCTCATAAAGATGACCTTTATTAATCCCACAGTGGGGGAAGAGCACATTATTGGTTTGGAAATCTTTGAGTTGACTTCCCCTCTGAAGATGCATTTAATGTCACTTTGAATGTGTTTTCTTCTAGTGGACAGCTATTCTCATTGGAGCAGTGACAGTTATTTCCCTTGTGGGAGGTGTCGTGTTCCTTCTCTACCGAAGATACAGGCTGTCAAGTCAGTATACCTTGTCTCCTTTTTCTTTGAATAAATGTCATGTTGAAATTTAGTATTTTAATGTCTTAGCATTCATTTACCAACGTGCATCATGGTAGAGAAATATAACTGTGGAAAGTTTTGACTCTATGAAAAACAAAGGCAAACATTGATTGAGGCTGCTGAATACAAGAATGTGTTGAGATGGATAATTAAATAAAACCAACAAAGATCCCTTTTTTTGTAGATTTCAGTGGTTGGCAACCGCCAAACAAATACGAAAAAAGAAGCTATGGCATCCTTGAATGGATTAAAGCTGTATTGCAAGTTGCTCTGATTTTGGATAGCGTTGTCCTTCTCGGCAGTGGTGGCTTTAGTGAAGGGTTCTTAAACTCGTGTCCCAGGAGCCATTTGAGTCCCAGCAGGAGGATATTTTGTGGCTCCCTATTTGACATCAAAGTTATGTTAAAATGTGAGTGCAGCCCCTGTCTTTTTGTCGCCCCGGAAAAAAATGTACCATTAGCTAACCGCATTAATCTTGATAAACTGGCATATAATTGAGTGGGCTCCGGGCTAATTGCTTGCTTCATTGCAAGCCCCTTGGTCTGCCCAGGTTGTCATGATAATAAGCATTGGCCCTGTGGTACAGAGGTGTGTGTTTAGCAGTAGCTTATTTGCAAGAGAGAAGAGTGCGCCCTCACAGCAGGATTAGTTCAACGACACAAAATTTTAGAGTGCTAGGTGTGCTATGATTTTTGATCACGTGAAATCCAAGTTATTTAGACACACGGGAACTGTTTTAAATTGTCAAAATGTCTCCTTTAAGTACTCAGAAGTGGCTGGTGCGAGTTTTATTCCTTTTTTAATGTAGTAATATGAATGGCAAACAAGAACATGTCATTTTGTTGGTGGTGTTGTAGACGGGGATGATTGAAATTTTTGGGATGTGGAGCATAATCATGTGGTGCATGAGTAAAGCACAATATCAGGACCAGCAAATGTTAGAAAACCCCCCCAAAATGTATGATCTTAACAAAGATTTCTGGTGTGTTTCAGAGAAGGAGGCAGGCATACCACATTATCGCTTTCGAAAAAGAGACAAGGTTATGTTCTACGGCCGAAAGATAATGAGAAAGGTTCGTATATATATAGTCAGTGAATGTTCCGTTCAATTTTTTTTTTTTTTTACATGGGAGAGGAATAAACAATAAAACGTGGCCCATGTATGTATGTCAAGTTTATTTATTTAGCCCACAATCCCAAGAATGTCTCAAAGGGCTTCAAATGCCCACAGTTCACCAATATTATTGATATCCCATGATCCTAATCCCAAGGAGGGCAAGGAAAACCAAAAAAAAAAAACATCTGGAGAAAAAAGAAAAACCTTGAGAAGATGGAGGAAGCCCCACCTCCAGGATGATCAAGCTGCAATGGATGCTGAGTGGGCAACATTTGACACATATTATGATGCTATACAATGTTAGTTGAAGTAATGTGAAAGTCAATCAAATGGAGCTTTGCATATATATAGATAATACGGATATATATTTTGTTTTTGGCTTTTAAAGGTCCAAACATTGTCTTCCCCCACCATCTCCTCCAACTCCGCTTCCCGGCAGAGAGTGCGGAAAAGGACCAAAGTCCTGTCTATAGCTCGCAAGTGAGTCACGTTATTTTTTTTTCTTCTTGAAGAAGTCCCTTTATCTACAACTCAATGAGAGCACACAAACTGGTCCAATCCACATACATACATTTCATATACATGAATGGTGGATCGAATGATTGAATTTTAAGTGTTATGAAGAACAAGGAAGAAAAAAAAAATCAACCAATGAGGACTCTCTGTATTATGTTGAAGAACCAACATGGCCCCAACAACCTGGCACCGCCTCCTTGTCCCGGTCATTAACCTGGTCACAAATCTCTGGGGAATGTCATTCCCCTCCTTCACTAGAAAGCTGCAAGCCATCTTTTGTGGTTGTGTTGCTCACTCCAGCACAATCAATCATCACCGACAGGTTTAAAATTCTGTCACTGCGGCAGAGCATTTTCGCCAGCTTCCCGAAGACCTTACCAACCAACTTTCGTAAGCGGAATCTGGCTGAACATAACGCTCCTCCAAATGTTCAAGATCCACTATGTTTACCCACGCACGGGCAAAATGCAGCTGCTCAACCCACAAATGCATTTTCTTGCGAAGAGGACATCATTTAAAAGTGAAATGAAAACGCTTTCCAGCGGTAGAAAATGTATTGGAAAGTAGCACTCATACAGATGAAAACATTTTTTTCTGATCATTTAAGAATGACACCACTCACATTTATTGAATAATTGCTACCCATCAGGGTTTAGCTGGAGCTTTATTATTTGTGGCCAATGCAATTTCAGTCCAAGTAGTTCAAACTAAGTTGTTTTGCATTGCATTAGCATCGTTGAGGTGACAGCTGTGTGTGTGTTTGTGTGTGTGCGTATGGTTGTACGCATGCTTGCCGGTCTGTTCATGCGCATGTGCATAAATGTTTTAGGATCCTCCGTATCCGAAGGGAGCCCCCCTCCTTGCAGCCAAAGGAGCCCCCTCCCAGCTTGCTGGAGGCAGACTTGACAGAATTTGATGTGCAGAACTCCCACCTACCATCTGAGGTGCTGTACATGCTTAAAAATGTCAGGTAAGTAGAATAACGTTTATATATATATATATATATATATATATATATATATATATATATATACATATATATATATATATATATATATATATATATACATATATATATATATACATATATATATATATATACATATACATATATATATATATATATATATATATACATATATATATATATATATATATATATATACATATACATATACATATACATATACATATATATATATATATATATATATATATATATATATATATATATATATATATATATATATATATATATATATATATATATATATATATATATATATATATATATATATGCGACGAAATTTACCTAGTTTGACACCCCTGCTCTATATAATCCCTGCAATAACAGTTAATGCACATTTTTTATAGGGTGCTTGGACACTTTGAAAAGCCACTCTTCCTCGAACTATGCCGTCACATGGTCCTGATCCAGCTACATCAGGGAGAGGCTCTATTCCGCCCAGGTGATACAGATGACAGTATATATGTTGTTCAAGATGGCCGCCTTGAGCTCTGCATCCGTGAGAGTGTAAGACCACCTCCTTGCTTGACTCATAATATATTTTGTGAATCAGTGTGATATGATAATATGATACGTGTGCTTTTGCTACAGGATGGTACAGATGCTGTGGTGAAGGAGGTTTTGCAAGGAGACAGTGTCCACAGTTTGCTCAGTATCTTAGATGTCATCACTGTAAGTAGGAGTTCGTCTTTTTCTAATCTTTAGTCAGACACAGCTGCAGAAAGAAATTGGGAGGAGGAGAGAGGAATTTGAGGCACAGTACTTCAACTTAAATATGATGTGTTAAATTAGCAACAGAGCCACCATTTTTTACTTAAAAAATTATGCAACTACTGCAATACTTAAAGACAAATTGCTTGGGTCTATAATAAATGGGCACCGACATCACTCTCTCCCATGAAAGTGCATCATCTTAGTTGTACACAATAATGGCTATAAAATCCAAATAATTTGTACAACAGGTTAAATAAACATGAGCTACTTCCTCAAATGCTAATCCATAGATGAAACTACATCAAGATGAGCACAAGCCGTCACATAATGGCCGCGCCCATGAAGTGCACACTACCCCTGACTTGCAGAAGTACATAACCGGTAAATAAGTGCACCACTTCTCTCTAGGTCCCCAACATACATAAAGTATAATGTTGACATAAAATGTTCACATCCACAAGTCATGTTTAAGACCCTCAGTCAGATACGTGGCCTACTTTAAAGAGATGCGCCAGGACCTGTCTATCAAATCAACCACAAAGTCAAATAAGACACAGAAACGATCATTCACATAGCAGCACAACACATTATAAACTATAATGAATCTGTATTAGTGTCCTCACTGTGGTTCAGAGATGCTCACAATCACTGCAGCACTGCACACATTCGATAATGGCGGCATAATAGTCCAGACTGCACAATAACTGCAGCACAACAGGTAATGGGCAATTACCCAAAATGCTTGACGCTTCACGTGAGAGGCAAATATGATGATCTAACTCTACTCTCAAAATGGAAATCTCAAAGTTAATAATAGTTATTTAATGTTTGGAAGCTTTCTAACAGATTGGCTGAATTGAATGATGACAGATCAAGGAGAATGGAGGATTGGCCTCTCCAAACAGTTTCTTATCCATTGTCGGAGCCAGCCTCCATGACGCCGGGATTGTCTGTTGTTTTGGTAGATTTTACAGATGCATATATTTGTTCTGTATGTTGGTTTCAGGCGGCAGGGTTGGCGACTGGTTATTACGTTGGTTGTGGGTTTGATTCTGGCTCCGGCCTTCCTGTGTGGAGTTTGCATGTTCTCCCCGTCCGTGCTTGTGTGGGTTTCCTCCTGGCACTCAAGTTTCATCCCACATTCCAAAAACCTGCATGGCAGGTTGATTGAACACTCTAAATTGGGCCTAGGCTTTAGTGTGAGCGTGATTGGTTGGTTGTCTCTGTGTGCCCTGCAATTGGCTGCCAACCAGTTCAGGGTGTACCCCGCCTACTGCTCGAAGATAGCTGGGATGGGCTCCAGCACCCCCTGCAAGAGTACGTTGTTTTGGCGGTTTATTGGTTAATTAAACCCAAGTTCTTTTTTGTTGCTTTTATTTTAATTTTTCATTAATGGATGGATGGATTTTGAAAGGAAAATCTGACCCTTTGGAAAAGAGTCAAGTGTGCCGTGTGCACGACAAACCCGCATCTGCAACAGTCGTGCTGTCAAACACTTGTAGCCTATGGGAGCTATCCAGCACCTTTTCAACCCAGCAATTTGATCCATGAGTTCTCGTTTTTAAACATTTGGAACAATAAATGGTTTGGGCGTAACAACTCAAGGCTGGAACTGCCATTGATCAAAGAAAAAGAAAGCATATTATTCAGTATAGTGTGCATCAAACCATGATAATAGTATCTAACGATTTGATACATATCCACATATCATTGCACCACTTATAGTGAGGGTTACTTCACACATAAACATTTATAAATGGTGAAGCCTGAAATGTCTTCAACAAGCAATAATAGTCCAGTTGCCTCGATTCAGCCTTTGTGGAGTACCGTGACCTGGATGACTGAGAATCTCCACAGACATAGTACTTAACATTGATGCCTAGCAACCAGAAGGTTTGTGAGTTTTTTAATGTAACCATCTAAGTCTTACAACCTCAAGGAACAAAGATGGATGTTTGTATATTTGACATTTTCATCCACAATGCTGTCAGGATTATGTTGGCATATTGCTATTTAATAAACACGTGAGCCCAAAAGCATTACAGATTTGCAAATTATTCTGTATAGTTGAACTATTATTCAAAGCGTCTATCTTGCCCAACACAATAATTTCATTGTAATTTAAGGGCTACCCAGCTCCATACAAGACGGTATCTGCGAGGGCTGCTGTGCCCTCCACTGTCCTGCGTCTTCCAGCAACAGCATTTGAATCAGTCTTTGACAAATATCCTGAAACTCTGGTTCGTGTTATACAGGTAAAGAAAGCAGCGTTAGAAAAAGTATTGAACTCATTCAGTCATTTTCAAGCAATACATTGACAGACATAGGCAACACGACAGATGTTAATGTTACGTATGCTCCTGTGTCATGTGTAGATCATCATGGTGCGTCTCCAGAGAGTGACCTTTCTTGCCTTACACAACTATCTTGGCCTCACCACTGAGCTCTTCAACACGGTACTTTACCCAACTGTTCACCACACTCTTGTCACAATGCCATTATTGTTGTATCCATAAAGTTTGTTTTATTTATATATATATATATATAAATAAATATGTGTGTATGTATAATCACAATACGTAATCAAAATAATCTTATGAAATATATTAAGAGCGCATATTTTGCCCGTATATTTGGTCCATATGACGTTTTTGTCATACATCTGGTTAGGTTATGTGCCCCCCCCCCCAGTACCACAGATGAAAAGTTGTGGCACTCGCCATCATTAAAGTTGCCTAGCCCTGTTTTAATGCATACTGAGCAGTGTATCTGTGATCTATTCAAAACAATGACTTTGAATATTCCCAGGTATCATAGTTCATTTTTCACGTTATGTTGTTCATGTTATGGTAGATTTCCCCCCTCCCCTCCTATATTTACTGGGCTGTTTTGACTGAATTTGACAGGATAGTCAAGCCATCTCCTTGGTGTCAGTGGCTCACGTCTTAGGAGAGGTTCATCCACACAGAGGTCTCCGCAGGCAGCCTTCCCACTCTGAGGAGTTAGGTTCTGAAAAAGCAGACCCAGGTCAGGGAACTTAACATCCAATTTTGTTGATGTTGGAATATTTTTTTATCTTATAGTTTTTTGTTGTTGTTGTGTAAACAGAAAAGACCATCATTTCTGAAAATTCAAGTTCAAAATACAAGAAAGGCCGCTCGCTGTCAACCCCAAACGCTGTTACAGGTAATTGTGTATCAGATTCATTTTTTTGTGCAGTAGTGACATGCAGTTCCGTTTTTAGTTGGATCAAATAAATTCTTATCCCCCAAAAAGGAACAGTAATTGAACAGAAACACAATGATAAGAGATGTGCGGAACTGTGAAAAAGCCTTTGTCACTATAAGACATTTGACTTAGCATTTTTTAAATAACTTGATATGCTTCCCTCCAAAAGCACTGGAACACTGAGAACAATTCCTTTTTTTAACTGTAAAACATGGGTTTGACATCGAAATATGTACGATAGAGGAAATAACATTTTTTCCCAGTAATTTCCATGGAGGTTGTAGTCAGAGTTGGGCATGCCATCAGTGCTGATTGAAGGTCAGCCAGTCCGCCACTGACGGACGCCCGCTTTTCTGACCATTGATGAATGGCGAGAAATTATTATTATTATTATATAATTATTATTTTTGGACTCCTGTAGATGGCACTCTCTGTTCAACATTGGGCTGAAAGCACACTGCCATTTTTTAAACCCTTTAATTAAACCAACAGTGCCATCTAGAGGACTCAAAAATACAGCAACTGGTTCATGAAGCAAATTTGAAGCTTAATTTTCCCAACACTACTAACAACCAATAGAAACAATGGCATGTCTTTTTGTCAAATTCTTCACACCTTAACACTGTAAAAAATATTTGTCATCATATTTGGACGAGAAGTGTGAGCAATTTGTTTTCAAATACAAGATGCTAGTACGAAAACATGTGTCTGTTTGCCATGCAGATGAAATGTCAATGGATCTCAGCAGAGTTTCTGAACGGGCTAAGGTTGTTACAGAGGAGGCTGTGCCCTCAGTTCCAGTAAAGGTACCGCTGCTGTAATCTTTGTTCTTCTTTGTGTTTGGCAGTTTGGCTTGTCGTAATTAACAGTTTCTCAACCAAGGTCCTGATTTACTCAGATTACAACTAGTGGGCACTCAATTGTGTGTTTATCAGTCAAACAAGTTGCATGCATTGTTGGCAACAAGTGTAAAAATTATGGTGACCATGAGGTTTGAAAGAGAGTTTTGTGATTTTGATGTGTGTTAGTTGTGATGGTTTTCACCACTTAACTTTTGGGTGACTGCTGCAAAATCAAAATCAAGTTTGAAGCGATGGAATTGAAAGTGGAGAAAAACATTAGTCCCAGTACACATAAAATGAACTGTGTGGCAATTTGTCCCTTTTGGCAGATGCAGACCTGGGTGCACCCGGTTAGTAGATCAGCTTCAACATCTTGTTTGACTGAGCAATCAATTTTGTGCATGTTTTGGCATTACAAAACTTTCGTAAATCCCGCATAAATTGGAGTACATTTATCTTATGAGCTTCTGTTTTGGCGGGTATATGTAATACACATCATCTTGAGATTACTTAATTTAATCCATAGTAATCAAAAAGTTAGTAGATCCACCCATCCACCGATTTTCAATACAATTTGTCCTAATTACTGTCACAGGTGAGCTGGAGCCTATCCAACTGACAGGGTATGCTCGAGACCAGACGCCAGTCACAGGGGGCATTTATATACAAACAATCATTCATTCTCTCATTCACACCTGTGTCTTCAGTTTACCTAATTAAGAGGGATGCTTTTGGAATATGGGAATGACTAACACGTAGGAAAACACAGGAATAATATTTATACAGTCAATACCGAAATTGAATGATACACTTTTTAATTCAATCAATTATCTGTTTTTTTGCAGTCTATTTTAAAGAAGACTGTGACAATGCAACGGAGTCCTTCGGCTGTTTACCATTACAGTGACGCTGGAACAGGAAATGACCACCATAATAAAGTCAGTGCCATTTTCCAAGCTGCCAAGAAGGACCTGCTGCAGGTCATCCAGCTCCAGGTAGTCCACAAAGTAGCTTTATTCATTTTTGTTGTTTGTAATACCTTGCAATGAATGAAAGAATGGAAAAACGTGTTATAATACAGTTGCACTCATCCAGTGTGTGTGTGTGTGTGTGTTAAAATATTATTTGTCGTAAAATCAAATCACCCCAAAAAATGATACCAATCATATGGTCATTGTATTATTGATCATATTTTAATGTCTCTAAAATGTTCTCAGGATCCCGATCTACTGGAGGGGAGGGTGACTTTTCGCCAGGTCAAAGCCAATTCGGTCGTGGCCCACCAAGGAGACCAGGTTTTCAGATCAAGACTGTAGTATTTAAAATAATTAGTGCCCTTTTAGCAATTTTCCATTATGCCCAAATGGTCTAATTGTAGGGATAGTACTTTATTGCTTTCCTTTCCCTTATTTACAGGATGTGAGTGTGGCATTTGTCATCTCAGGTTTACTCCATGTGTACCAGCGTATGATTGACCGTGAGGACGAGACGCTGCTTTTTGTGACCCACCCAGGAGAAATTGTAGGACACCTAGCTGTCCTCACAGGGGAACCTCTTATCTTCACCACACGTGCTCACAAAGACTGTACATTCCTCTCCATATCAAAGGCTCACTTTTACGAGTAAGGCCATGCATACAACTTTATAGTCATAGACACATCAACTGTGTTATTTTCACGGAAGCTTTCTGTTGCAAACAGCCGAGCTTGTTTTATTCATTGATTTCCTTTTCAGGATAATGCGCGAGGAGCCTAGAGTGGTGTTGAATGTGGCTCACACTGTGGTGAGGAGGGTGTCACCCTTTGTCAGGCAGATTGACTTCGCCTTGGACTGGATGGCTTTGGAGGCTGGCCGTGCTGTCTACAGGTACTCTTCGAAGACAGTGATGGGTGTACTTCGCTTTTGGGCCATTTATTTAGCCTTGGTGAAGGATTTATTGTTTCTTTATGTTTCATCTTCTCAATTGTGCGTCTCCGAAGAGCTGGGCGGTGTCTGTAAAAATAGATGTTGGCTGAGGAGCACATTGTTGTCCTTCGTACACTCTGGTACAGAGCAGGCAGGTCCTATGAGATGCGTGGAGCTGCCAATGTGGAGTAAAAATGGTGTGATTGGTCAAACGTATTCACAAATGTTGGAGCATTATTTTTTTTTATTTGAAAATGAGGCTTTAAAATCATGAAAAATCAAGCCTTTATTTCCACTCTCAAATGCTTCTTTCTTCTACTTGTGTGGAAAATGGGGAACACAGTTACGTAACAGTATTTTGTGTAATTCTACTTACAGACAAACCAACATGTCTCTCACCTATGGGCTTTTGAGCCTTGCGGTCGTGTAACAAATCTATACGTTTTCCAAAGCTCTATGCCAGAACAGATTTAATAAAAATATCCCAAAATGGTGATGTATGATATATTGTATGAGGAAACTATCATTAGTTCCTCTCATTATCACGTTGATTCTTAAGAATACAAATGCCATTATAGTTGTTATTGTTGATGGAAAAACTGTCATGAATTTCTTTTCTGATCGAATGCAGACAGGGAGACAAGTCCGACAGCACTTTCATTGTCCTCAGTGGCCGTTTGCGCTCTGTCATTGCAAAGGATAATGGGAAGAAGGAGCTTGCAGGAGAGTATGGTCGCGGGGACCTAATTGGCGTGGTGAGTGTTCAAAAATGTTTCGTCCTAGGATTTGTTTAGGTATTGAAGTTGACAAGTTGCCATTAAATGTGAATTATCTAGGTGGAGGCCCTGACCCACATGAACCGAGCCACTACGGTCCACGCTGTGAGGGACTCTGAGCTGGCTAAGCTGCCTGAAGGAGCTCTCAACTCCATTAAGAGGAGGTATCCTCAGGTCGTCACAAGGCTGATTCATTTGCTGGGACAGAAGATCTTGGGCAATATGCAGCAAGTCAATGGACCCCTGGCTGGTATGGACTGTAAAGGCTGTGTCACGTTTTAAACTTATAGAAATAAAAAGTATAGATGTTAGATGTGATATTGTATGTAATAACTTAAAATATTGTTGGGTATGTTCATTAACAGTACGTACTAGAATATATATTACTGGAAAATTAGCCCCCTGAGCAGAAGTACTTGAAGAGAAATTATAGTTGAACACTGGTGTCATGAATATGCTTACACGGAGACCAGCAGTTCAGTCCTGGATAGGATTCCATGCAAATGAGGTTATAGCGTAATTTCAATTTGAGGGGACAAGACTTGTTTTTTTGTTTTTTTTTAAACACAACACAAACAGTTGATGTTGCATTGTATTGCTTGAATTTCCTCTGGCAGTGCCCAGAAAACAAACTGATTGTGTGTGGCCTAAATTGAGATACTTTCTTGCGTAATATACTGAAGATGTTGTTTTTTTTTCTTTTCATAAGTGAAATCCTCTTTGACTTGTAGCTAGAAGTCTCCCCCTCCACAACCCAAGCAGTAAGTGGGATGCTGGGAATCCTGCCTCCAACCTATCCACTGTGGCCATTCTGCCTGTGTCTGATGAGATTCCTCTCATGGCCTTCACCTTGGAGCTGCAGCATGCACTTAGTGCTATCGGTACGATCAGCCATGTGTTCATTTTTTTCTTTCAAAGTCATTGTTAAGCATCTCTGTGTTAAACAAAACTCAATTTCTATTTACACTTTTGCCTTTTGCCATTATATAATGAGTATAATAAAAAAATAAATGAATCCGAAATATAGCCTAATTTACCGCAGTGGATTTTTACCTTTTTGTCTTGGGTGACGTTTTCCTGCTGAGAGCATTAAGAGATGTGAAAGAGGATGGAACAAGACAGTTGTCGTAATAACGTTTAAGGCCATTGCAATTACGCTTTTTGCTTAGTGATCTAAAATTACACAAATGCAAAGTCTGGCCATAGATTTGTAGCCATTGTTGAGAATTTATTGATACGTTTCAATATTTTACACATTCCCATAGTCTATAAACCCTACAAAGGTACAGCAATAGTCTAGGTCCAACAATTAAAAAAATATCTATCCATCCGTCCATGATCTAAGCCACTTCTCCTCACAAGGGTCATGGGGGCTGGAGCCTGTCCCAGATGTCTTCGGACAGTAGGTATATGGTATGAAAACCTCAAATGAATTTAACATATAGGAAAATCAGGCATAGTAAAAAAAGTTTATCTCAGTCATATTTCAACAACTATAGTTGCACAAGAAAATTAATTTGATCAAAAAGTTCGGGACATATTTTCAATGAACAAACGAAACAGAATAGGACATATCAAGCGATTCTGAAATCTGGGCTTCCCTGATCAGACTGCTGCAACTGCGACTTCCACAAGCTGAGGCAATGGATGGCTCCATTAAGCTGCAGTTTTAAACCTGTATCATCTATCCTTGTTTTCCATAGGGCCGACGTTACTCCTGACAAGTGACATCATCAAACAGCGCCTGGGCTCAGCTGCTTTGGACAGGTACAACAGAGAAATGTTATCATTCCAATGTTAGGTTTCATTGACAACTACAGGAGACAGAGAAGAAATGGCAGTTGGTGACATGCAGAAACATGAAATAGAACTGTAAAGAGACTGTGAGGGGGTTAGGGAAGCTGGATGCTTCCCAGCTGGCCACCACAAGCTTTGTCCTGCCGAAATACTGGAAAGGCACACCTTCACTAGGGAGTAAGAACCGTGCCAGACTTGACCAAGATTCCCGCTCCTTCTTCCTTCTTTTTTGGCCCATGCTTATGACTCTTTATATATATTTAAGCGTCAGCCGGTTTAGGTTTGCTAATTGAGTCATGCTACATTCTGTTAATTTCAATTTTGCTAGTTGGCTGTAATGATAAATGACTGTCCATGCATTATCCATGACGTACATTGTGCTTGTGTACAACTGAAAGTGCTGAGTTTTTTTTTTTTTTTTTTTGTGGTTTATTTCTGTTGTGCGAGCTGGAGGCTATCATGAATGAATAACTGGCTAGAGGAGGGATCTCTTCTCTGGACGGCTATTCAAAATAAGCACCCCCAGTAAAATAGAAAAAAAAAAAAAAAAGTCCAGTGTTAAAAAAAACAAACCAAAAAAATAAAAAACATCCATGATCTGCTTTGTTACGCACATGTAATGATTTTTTAGATCGTTCCTCTGGACAGTTATATTTGATAACGGGCACCTTCCACAGTAGATAGTGTATAAAAAAATGTAGCATTGTATAATAGAGTGATGGCACACCTGAACCGGCTGAAACCCAAATACTTACAAAGAGCACCAGTACAGGCCACAGAGAGATAGGGAATGGAGGGGAAAAATCAATCACTTTGGGCTTAGCCTATGTAAGTAGCCCCTCACTTAATGTAGAAATGCAATAAACGTATGCCAAAAAACACATCAAAATCTGATAGAAGACAAGCGATTCCATCACGTTGCGTGCAGTAAATTTGAGTTTTGTTCCTTTCCTTTAAAGTGTCCATGAGTACCGTCTGTCCAGTTGGCTCGGCCAGCAGGAAGACATCCACCGCATCGTCCTATATCAATCTGACTCCAGCCTTACTCCTTGGACACAGCGCTGCATCCGCCAGGCTGATTGCATCATTATTGTGGGACTGGGTGAACAGGAGCCAACAGTGGGCGAGGTCTGTTATACATGTTTTTTATACTGTACCTCAAGGGTGTTCAAACTTTTGCAGATTGCCAAGATTTTTTTTTTGCAAAACTTTGTTCATAAAAATGCAAATCAAACACAAACATTTATATACATTTTTATATATTTATATATATATATATATATATTTATATATGCATACATACTTGCATACATACATACATGAGGAAAAATTACACTGATTTTCTCCCTGTAGTTGGAGCAAATGTTGGAGGGCAGTGCTGTTAGGGCCCAGAAGCAATTGGTATTGCTGCACAGGGAGGATGGTCCCCCACCCAAAGGGACAGCTGAGTGGCTGAACATGCGGAGCTGGATCTCCAGACACCATCACTTGTCCTGTCCTCGCAGAGTTTTCTCCAGGAGGAGTTTGCCTAAATTGGTACTTCAAGTGCACGCCAACACTGGCGCAATTCAAGTCACATTTATTTATACAGTACAAGGACTTAGCTCTTAACGCTTATGTTCAATTGGATGTGTGACACTTACAATGTTTTGTCTTTCTGTGTGTGAGCTTGAATTGTTTGAGTTTTTTCTGTTTTCTCTATGACCACAGAGAGAGCTGTACGAACGTGTGTTTGAAAAGTGTCCAGATCGTCACTCAGACTTCTCCCGCTTGGCGAGGATTCTAACAGGAAACAGTATTGCTGTTGTGCTTGGTGGAGGAGGTGCCAGGTAATATGGCTTTGACATAATCCAAATACAAACACTTTGGCATAGTTAAATACCCTCAAAAACACAACACATTTCATGTGATGGATGATTTTAAATTGGTTAGTTCTTAAAGCGAATTGTTTTGTCTAACAATCCATTGCCTATCGAGTTACCTGCACAGACTCATGGAGGGGCAACACGAATGGGGTAGAGTTTGATAGATGAGGTAGCTACATATTCAAGTTGAAGCAGTTATAACCAGCGGGCCAACTTTCTTTGGCAGTGACAATTGCCCATTCATGTACAGATTGCTGCGTCCTTTTCTGGACAGAGATGTCTCCGTGCGAAACTGTCATTGCACCTCATTTAAATGGCTTGAGAGGAGCTGCTTTGCTCACATTGACGCAAATTACTAGTACTCTTTTTTTAAATATGCAAGCTTAACCCTTCTCTACACAGCATTATGCCGCTGGTGGCCCCGTAATATCACCGGCCACAAAGACACAGCCCTTTAAATTGTCCTCAGGGAAAGAAGTGAAAGGTTTTAGACTGGCTAAGTTAATCTTAAGACTTAAACCCTAAAGAGCATACTATTTAACCTCCTTAAGAGGAGACTAGAGGCAGTCTCCCAAAACACCCCACATTTTTAATAATGAAAAAGAAAACTTAGATGATATTCACGATCGAATTGATTGATTTCGGTACCACCATTTGAATCAGCAGTACTTGGCTTGAATTTGACCATATAGCATCGTTCGCGGTTAACCGCTTCCCGATTGCCCGGGGCAAGTGAAATTTGGCTACGGGCAAGGTAAAATTATGGGCAACTTACCCGACCGGGCAAGCATTTTTTAAAGCAGCCAAATATCTTTAATTTCGACGAAAACTGTGGTGTGATTTGTTTGTATGCGCTGTATTGTGATGGTTTAACCCAGACACCCACTTATGTTGTGGTATGGTCCATTGGCCTTATCGGGGGCAATGGGCGGGCGCTCCGGGGATCAGTTAGTTCAGTGAATGTCGAGTTAAAGTGAACGTCAATAAATCCCGCAGTATTGGAACTCGCTGTAGTTGCATCCTCATTTGAAGTTTGAAAAACACAACAAAAAGCTACGATATTTCGGCCGAAAATTGACAGCCGGAAGTTTTCTTACCTTCTGCGCATCTTTCTGCGCATGTTTCCAAGTGGCGACGAGTTCGTTCAAATCCGAACATTTCGGATTCCTCTGACATGACTAAAATAGCTCGA
Source organism: Idiotropiscis lumnitzeri (assembly GCF_059441095.1). NCBI lineage: Eukaryota > Metazoa > Chordata > Actinopteri > Syngnathiformes > Syngnathidae > Idiotropiscis > Idiotropiscis lumnitzeri. The sequence goes on along the minus strand of NC_142391.1, from coordinate 41,193,008 downwards.
ATATTTTTAAGTAGACAATTCAGTTGTGAGTAAGGAAGGGAGTAATATTTGATAATTGGCTGTTAATTCATTAGCTCCATGATGTGACCTGACATAGTGTTCTGACATAGTGTTTCTGTTTATGCTATGAAATTTATGGAGGCAGCACCACAGGCACTGGTCTTAAAGGAATACACAAATATCTCACACTCATAATTTACTCATGTGATTACTCAATTAATAGGCTCTCCTGGATTTAAAATGTATAATCTGGATTGCTGTAATATCATTTTCCCAATTTAACATGCAGATTTGTTAATTATTAAAACTACAATTAACATTTTTAATAACTGCACAGGATGATACATGCTGTTGTGAGTAGGGTTTCATGGTTGATGATGAAAACCAGATTAATTTATGCTTATCAGATTATATGTTTATTTACATTTGTGGCACACATTTTACAACCATAAACATTTTATTCTTAGTCAAGCTTTCACAGGACCAGTTCTACTGCCAGCTGCCAGCTCTTTACGGACCTATGCTTCATTGACTGTTTCTTAATGCCTGCAACGTCTGCAACATAGAACTCATGAATGAATAACATAATCCTGGGTCAGCAGACACCTAATTAATGTGTTAATACATGATAGATTTTTATATAAGCCACCCTTATGATTGTAACGTATTTTTAATTCTTTCTCGGCAGGAACTGTCCGAACAAAAAATTCATGCAATTTGTAATTAGACACTTTGTCATACAAAAAGTCACTCAGGGCAAGGTAATTTAATCTTCGGGCAAGAGAAAAAAAATTGTAACTTACCCAAGTTGGGCAAGTAATTTGGCCACTCGGGCAAGGCAAATTTTAGTGGCACTTGCCCTATGGGCAAGCAGTTTTTAAAGTTAACTTCGAACCCTGCATATAGTCTATTCAAGATCGTTTATATCGCCCAAAACCACACAGTGCTTTATTAACATAATGAAAAAAAGGTATGTGTTTTCGATTTAATTTTGATGCAAGCAATTGGTTGTGCAGGTTCAGTTGTTTCTACTCTAACTGGTCTATTTCTTTCTTTACTCCGGCTTGCGCTGAAGTTTTCACAAGGTATGGATGGCGGCATACCTCTCAGCCCTCACCTGAGACATGCTCTATGAGTATTATAGTTAAAACTGATTTTTTTGTTCATTTACCTTTATAGAGTTGTTTAAAAGTTGTTTGTGTGTGGTTTTCAGTACAAAGAATATAAAACTGTTTTTGTAATTTTCTAGTGATACAGTATAAGAGGTGACTTGGAACGTCCTTCCTGTGGGCTTGTGCATAAACACTAAATAGTAGCTCAGGTTGGCCACGATCTTGAAACCCTTTGAAGGGGTGTCTCCCCTAGTCTTGTTGAGAACTTTTTCTTCTACTGTGGTGGCAATGACAGTGAGAACTTCTAGGTTGTGATTGGGAGGATTGCCTCACTCTCATCGCGGTTCAAATTTTAATTAGTTGCATTTTTAGTATCTCTAATGACATTTTTGTTCAAATCTTGAATTTCTTTCAAACTTTTAACTTCTTTTAGGCTATCTGGTATGTCTTACCTTGGTGGGGATCTGTGCACCTGTGAGTACTCTTCCTCCACATGTGGTATCTTTTTCAGGGGTTGCTCCCAGGTTGGTATTATTCGGGCACTGAATGAGGCAGGGATCCCCGTGGACATTGTCGGTGGTACCTCCATCGGGTCTTTCATGGGAGCACTGTATGCTGAGGAGAAAAGTATCAGTCGGATGAGGGTCAGGGCTCGTGAATGGGCCATGGTAGGTTCATGAACAAGCAAGTCAAATGTCTCAATGACAGTTTTGTTTTTTTGTTCTTGATGCTCACTTAAACCCTCGACAAGTCAACTCAAATATCTTATTTTTTGCTGCATTTTCCTTCTTTTTTCAGGATATGACATCTTTCTTTAAGAAGATTGTGGATCTAACCTATCCTGTCACTTCCATGTTTTCTGGGGCTTCCTTTAACTCTGGCATTAGCTCTGTTTTTAAAGGCAAACAAATAGAGGTATGATGCAATTCTTCAAAATATTTTTTTGGCAGACTCTTGAATCTGCCCACGAATCTATGCATTGAGATCCTGACTCCCGAAAAGACTGGTGACATTTGTAACCTGCTAAAATACAGAATAATTTAACAAAAACTGCTTTTATCACTTGTCACCTTCCAGGACTTGTGGCTACCATACTTCAACATTACAACAGATATCACAGCTTCCTCCATGAGAGTTCACACTGATGGTAAATCTAAATCACTAATTGCCCCGCCCCACCACCGCTCCTCCCTCCGCTTGCTCCAAAAGCCAAATATGACATGAAGTGACAATATTGATGTTGCATGAACTTGACTAATTGAATACTAAAAGTGCTTCAATTTACTTTGTATTTTCATTGTTACAACGCTATATTTCTTGTCAGGATCACTGTGGCGTTATGTCCGTGCCAGTATGTCACTGTCTGGTTACCTTCCCCCTCTTTGTGATCCCAAAGATGGACACCTACTAATGGATGGGGGTTACATCAACAATCTCCCTGGTAAGACCAATCATAGATAGGATAGCAACATCACACTCAATTTACTGTATTTAGAAAGTGATTACATTCTTAATCGGGAGTCTACAGTTTTTTGGGTTTTTTTCAGTTCCTTTGGTCCATTTCTCAGATCAGAATAGAAATTCTGAAAAGTACCGTATTTTCCGGAACACAAGTTGTTCCGGAGTATAAGTAGAACCAGCCCAAAAATACAAGTCTCCGTCAGGCAGAGGAAATTCTGGTCATTGGAATGAAATACCTCCCTCAGGATAAACTTTTTGTTTAGCTCTTCCAATTAACGAGCTCTGGGAATCTCCCTGAGAAGCTGATGTGAATGTTTTCTATGTGTGCCCTGCGATTGGTTCGCAACCAGTTCAGGGTGTATGCCGCCTGCTGCCTGAAAACACCCTTTATGAGGAGAAGCATTTTTGATACTGGATGGATGGATATGATTATTCTGGGCTATATTATCATTATTATTGTTTAATTCACTTCTTTATTTTTGATTAGCTTTTCTGTCTTTCCAAAATCAGTCCAAAAGTGTCCCGTGTCTTTTGTTTCTAGCTGATGTGGCCCGTTCCATGGGTGCCAAAGTTGTGATTGCTGTTGATGTTGGAAGTCGAGATGAAACCAATTTGACCAATTATGGTGATTCCTTGAATGGGTGGTGGCTTTTGTGGAAACGATTCAATCCTCTAGCTGAGAAAGTCAAGGTATGTTAATCAGTACTATACAGTATAACTCAAATGCCCTTCTTCAATTTTGGTGCTTTGTTTGGTTTGTTTCAAATCCATAGAGGTGATGCAAAACAATAAAGTGCAACTTCTGTCAAAATATTTTTGTTTTGCCCACTCCATATGGTCTATATGATTGGCTCTCAACCCTTTTCAATGATGGAGTCCCTGTGAAATGTTTTTTCAGCCAAGTACGTCCTAACAGTCACAAAGCATTTTTCAATGAAAAACAACAGGGTGCTGTGCCATCACTGTCTAATTTTAATGAACTCAGTTTGTAGTTGTATCTCTTGAACTATTTGGGGATAAAAATATAGAAATAAATTAAATAAAGAAAGAATTTACTTAGTTGTTGTTAGGTTGAATATATACGTTACTCTTGTCTTCCTTTTATTCATTTTGCCTGTGTTCAGTGAATGCTTGGTGATTAAACCTGACAGCTGTAAATAAATATTTGTGCACATCAAAATAATTAGCTACATCAAGTGTCCTTCTTTGGGATCATAGTACAGATCCGTTGTTAAAAAGAAGTCATTCACTTAATTTTAAACAGAAGCAGAAACTGATTCGAAAATAATCATCTTGAAATATCCGTTGGATAATTAGAAAGAAGACTGAGAACATTACCAACTGTCAACACTGAATATTATATTGTTGCACTGAACTGAGTTTAGTGAGACACTTGAACTTGTGCTTCTCTGAGGATGTTTGTCATTCTTGGTGGCAGGGAGGCAACTGTTCAAGGTGAGGTGCCATCACGTACCCCCAGGGGTACGCGTAGCCCCATTTAAGAACCACTGCTCTATACTGAAGTATACTGCATATAATATTTACTAATCTCCTAACCCCTTCCTCCAGGTTCTTAATATGGCAGAGATCCAAACCCGGCTTGCTTACGTTTGTTGTGTCCGACAACTGCAGTCGGTTAAAGACAGTGACTACTGTGAGTACATTCGGCCTCCCATCGACCGCTATGGCACACTGGAGTTTGGCAAGTTTGATGAAATTGCTGTAAGTACTCTTGTCCTCCATTGCGTCTAGCTCTTACATCATTGGGCTGGAAAAAAAACTGAACAACACTGATCTCGTGTCATGCTACAGGAAGTGGGATACCAGCATGGGAAGACACTGTTTGATGTTTGGCAGCGGAGCAGTGTGGTGGACAGCATGCTGAAAGACAGACACCAGGAGGAGTTCCATAAGACCAAAAGTAGCCATGTGAGCACTGTGTACGTGTGTGTGTATGAGAGTTTATCGCCCAGGCCTATCTTGTTCTAATAGCTAATTAACAAATTTCTTTATATGAAGTGTGTCCGAAAAGTGATCCAGCCACGTTTGTTTGTTTCGGTGCATGAGGCAAAAGTTTCTGGCACGACAAATATTGACTGCTTGACCATCCGCCAGTTCTTAGTCGAGAAGAACATTGCCATACTGAAGCAACTTCCTCACACTCACTTGACCTGGCTCTGTGTGAAATGTTTCCTCTTTGCAAGTTTCAATGGGGTCATCAAGGGACCCGTTTTGAAGCCATGGACCAGATCGTTCACATCAGGAAGACTCCTTCCAGGGCATGGCAGAGAATTTCGGGAAAGTGTGTGTTAGACTTCAATGAGATTACTTTGAAGGGGAAAACTTGTCAGCCGGAATAGGCTCTGGGTCACCTGCTACCTTTATGCGCTCCAGTTGTGAACGAAATAGATGGGTGGATGGGTTTGGATTGAAGAAGAAATGGTATGAGAAGAAAGGCTGATATAGATTTTTTCTGTTAGGTGGTCACATGTCCAAATGCCTCCTTCACTGACTTGGCCGAGATCGTGTCACGGATTGAGCCTGTCAAGACTGCATTACTTGAAGGTTTCTATTTTTGTCTTTTTAAGCACATTTGGTAACCTTGTAAAGCTACAATTTAAATGACCCATGAAACAAATTTGTCGTTCTTCAGAGGAACTATCAGAAGATTACCAGACTGACTATGATGAAGAGGCAGTAGAAAGCGCTCTGTCTGACTTTGAGACGTTCATGCCTGGCGGCGACTACACAGAGGGAGAGGAGACAGTCGACACTGCTGAAACGGTATGCCGTACGAAACAGATCAACTCGAAACATCGCCAATGAGATTCAAATGTCATTTGTCAATTTGCACAAAATTAGGATTGCACTACCTTGTCCTGAAAGGTGCAGATTTTTTTATTATTATTATTATTATTACTCTGTGGTTACAAGTTTGGCTTTAAACATAAGATGATGTCACACTTGATTACAGAATGAAGTCTAATAAAGTAATCATGTTGCATCTTTCAGAAGTAATTATTAATAAGATGATGATTTTATTTGGTGAGAAGATCCAAGTTAATGTTTTCCCCATGTGATGCCATGGAAATTGTGTCTAGCAGAGGAGTGTGATATTGTAAAAATAAACCTTTGCCTTCAGCCTCCTTTTTTTTTTAGAAGGCTTGAATACTCAAAGCAGAAGAAATATAATGTTGAATTCCTCATTTGAAATACTTGACAAAAACATTTACTTGTAACCAATTTAATTTTAAAATTAACTTTTATATCTGAACATATCAGATCAAATGTCTGCATAAAAGGAAAATGGGACTGTGCAAATTTAGAAGCAGCATCATCGTAATTTTTTATATATTTTTTTAATCCGCAGGATGAGGAAATTCAAGTCAGAATGAGTCACCGGGCGAATCATTCAAAAGAAAGACACCGGCTCTAATGTACATCAAGTGCCTGTCAGGACTACCGCCCGTGATCCACAATACATTTTCAGCACAGTATTTCTTTGGGGAAATTCACCTAATTTTAAATTTTTGCACACTAATGGTTTTGAGATTTAAGACTGTCTTAAGTAACTGTTGAAAATTATATTGACTAAATGGCACATTCAATGACTGAAAAACTCTCACACCAGCACTGTTCTCATTGTGGAAAAATACTAAACAGACTGTTCGCTGCTATATTTTTATTTCTTGGTTAACATTTCAGTAGGCAACCATGATTTCAACTGGTCAGATGAAATCGAAGAATGCCATCCATCAGATATGGCACGCATTGTCACAATATGATATGTATGGACTATGGATTATTATAGGCAGTGTCACTTTTGGAAAAAATACCTCTGACTCATGAAGTGCACAATTTCACAGTATTAAGGATTCTTTATACTCCCGACCAGGCGACAACATCCGCATAGCCTCCCACGACCGACGTATTGTGCTACACAGCACCTTGGGAACACATCTGCAACACATGCTGCGCACGCATCAGAAGTTTTTGCTGCGCGTAGGTTGCAGCTCGCGCTCTTTTGTGATTGGTCTGTTATTTAACATGCGGGGAAACCTGATTACGTAATCGCAGCAACGTTCCACAATACCGCCATGTTTAAAACCAAATTATGGATCAAGTTGGTCCAGTCATCTCGGTGCATCTATTCTAGCAGCCCATGTCCCACGCTTTCCATTGTTGTCGCTTTGTTCCTTGTTTCGCAAAGTAAAAACGGCTACTGTAATTAGCCATTACATATAGCTGAAACTCCATCCAGTGGTGTCCGAGCCAGTATCAGCTGTACAGACACCCGCCGACTTGGAGCACATTTTGAAAACAACGCACATGAGGGAGCGAGAGTGTGAAGGCGTGACATTGACACAGTGACACGTGTGCGGATGTCGCCTGCAGGAGTATAAAGAAGCCTTTAGGGAAGAAAAGACTATTGTGTTTATATATTGTCTGTTGATATCCACATTACTGTATACTGTACCTTCAATTCATCTACTAAAAGAGGCCCTCCTCATTTCCATCCATCCTCTGTACCGCTTCTCCTCACTCGGGTCGCGGGCGTCCTGGAGCCTATCCCAGCTATCTTTGGGCAATAGGCGGGGTACACCCTGAAATGGTTGCCAGCCAATCACAGGGCACACAAAGACAAACAACCATCCATGCTCACATTCATACCTAGGGACAATTTAGAGTGTTCAATCGACCTACCCTGCATTTCTTTGAAATGTGGGAGGAAACCAGAGTACCTGGAGAAAACCCACTCGGGCACGGGGAGAACATGCAAACTCCACACTGGAAGGCTGGAACCGAACCCTGCACCTCTGCACTCTGAGGCTATCGTGCTGACCGGATCGACCACTGTGCCGCCACTCCTCATTTCCAATGTATGTAAAAGGAGATGTGTAAAGTCTTCTTTCCAAAAATATTGTAACACTGAGGCCACTACCTTACTTTGTGCTGTGCTTTGTGCATTTGGGTTTGACATCAAAAGATGAATAGGATATTTTATTTGCAGGTATTTACATCCAACAATTTGCGATACAGCTTAGCTTGAATTATTTCTAACGCGTCAGATTTTTGTGAACAAAAGTGTTGGAACACACTATTGACATCAGATGAATAGGTAATAGTTACAAATCCCACGGTTGCAATATCTGCATTATGTCTCTGACCCTTTGATGTTACCAAACTTTTACATCATTGTTTCGTGATGCTTCACTATTCTTTTTTGTAGGCCTTTGTTGTTGTTATTTTCAGGGGTCACTCACATCAGTCGCTTCTTTTACAACTATCGTGAAATCTCAATAGGGTTTAAGTCTGGAGGCTGACTTGATTATTCGAGCCATGACATTACCTCCACTGAATGTCACAGATGAACTTGAATCTCGCGTGATTAGAACACCACAAGATTGCTCGTCTCTACATAGTGCAAGATCAAATTTCTTTTGGCGCTGTTTTGTCATGTTGAGCCAGAAGTGCAATGGAGTACACAGGAGAAATACCAGATGCTCCGATTACTTTTAAAATCACCTCTATGGCAACATTTTGGTTTTCCAGTTGATGAAAAGGACGGTAAAATATTGACAGAAAAGACAAAGGCAGTTTGTAAACCGTGTAAAAAATTAGACCATACACCGCAGCAAACACATGAGTTGTATGCAAAGACTTTTGCAGTGTAACAATGATAAATAATATTAGAGTGGACATTGTACATGATAGTAAGCCATTTATATATATAATAGTAAGCTATTTATCCACACCGATGAACCAAGGCATCAGATCCTGTCACATCGCTTTCATCACGCACAGTAGTTCCAACACTTTCTTAATAAAACCAAAATGGAAGTAATTATAAAGATAAAGATAAAGATGTCCTTTATTAGTCCCACAATGGGGAAATTTGAGGTGTTACAGCAGCAAAGATATAGATCACACAGAGTTGGCGGCGTAATGTAGCCGTTAATGTATAACATTAGCAGCAGACATTCATAAAAAGCATGCAAATATACACTGTATATACGTATCTAAGTGTAAGGAAACACTCCTAATGCCTGTCCATTATACAGAGGGGGAAACGCTGTAATGATAAAAACTACTGAATGATTGAAAATACTGCAATGATAAAAATATTGCAATGATAAAAGTACTGTAATGGTAAGAGTACTGAAATGATAGAAAAGTACTGCATGATAGAAAATACTGCAATGATAAAAGTACTGTAATGGTAAAAAGTACTGCAATGATAAAATATACTGCAATGGTAAAAGTACTTTAATAGTAAAAGGATAATTATGGAAGATGCAAGTAACTTTGTCATCACAACTGATTCCTGGAACTCCAGATGCACTGAAAGCTATTTTGTCAACAGTAATTTGGAATTGCAAAGTTTTGGAGAGCAGCTTTATGAGACCCAAACTGTGTGTGCATATGGGGTGTGTGTGCGTGTGTGTGTGTGTTAGGGCTGTCAAAATTAAAGCATTAACTCAGGTGATTAATTCAAACTATTTTAACTCAGTTTGATTTACTTAAAAAAAAATTGCATGCGTTGTGCCATATTAGTTGTCTTTAGCACGTCTCAGAACAAAAAACTGTGTTTAAGTTACCACTGGGCCGTGCAAACCAACACTGCTGGAGTGTGGCGCTTGGGGAGCAGTTTTGGGAAATGTTTCGAAAATAAATGTCTGTCCATTTAGATCGTATTCAAGAATCCAAGAAAGCTATTAGAACAGTCTTTGAATTAAATATACGTCATATTTGGTGATTTTGCATCAATTCCAAGATATTATTCAAGTAAATATCTGTTATAAGCTTCGCAAAAAATAGTAGTTGAAAAATTTGATTAATCATGGATTTTTTTGTGATTAATTAGAAAAAAAATTAATCACTTTACAGCACTAATATTATATATATATATATATATATATATATGGGTGGAAGAAGAAAACACATTTTAAGACACTCATATCCCTCATGTGTGCAACTCTTCATTCTACATTTTCATTATTTACACTAATTCAGGTGAGGGCACAAAATGGACTTTATAGTGATATTGTTCCCCAAAAACATTCTAAATACATGCCCACCATACTGGGGTACCGTCCGTGCGTCTGTCTGTCTGTTGTCTGTCAACCTCAGCGTTGGCTTTTGCGCAAGCGCTAAAACGCCATTTCCGGGTACGACATGTAACATAAATACGCTGACCTACTCGATCGTCGATAGAACATACGAAACCAATGATTCCCATATGTCCTGTTGTATCCTTCACCTATGGTAAGTGTCACTACAGCATTTATGTTTTCTCATAATGATGCTGTTGGCACAGTACTGACACAAGAAGCGCATTTGTTGTTGGAGCGGTCCGTTTAGCGCGTTGCTAACAGCTAGCTTAGCGTAACCCTGTATGTCTCCTCCGCAGTGCCCAGCCGGCTTGGTGAAGATGCCAAAATGGCTACCGGCAATTACTTTGGATTCACCCATGGCGCTGCCGCACAGTATAGGTAAGGCGACCAACTCAACGAGAGCTTTCTGGTTATCAAGGAGGTCGTCGCTCATGGCATGTGTCAATACAGTTTACTTGATAGTTGAACGCTTTCCACTGCTGCCATTGTTCATGCCGAGGGGGAGGGGGAGGTAGCAGAATCCCTCGACTCTACTCCAGTTGGATGTGAGCAGACTTTGAGAGGAATTACCCCAGCGTACTCGGTCAGAGAAACAAGGATGGCCGGCATATTCTCATTGCTGCATGTTGTGGCATTTTACATTGCCTGTCTACCGGAATTTCACAAAGCAGGGAAGAGTTGTGACTACAACTCTGGTTATCGTGGTGGCATTGATTTAGCCTCAGGGCAAATGTATTATTCCAATCACAAGCAGGTTACACAACATTGATTTTAACCCAAAATAAATGCTAAATATGTGCCATAGCACTACAGTGTAAACGGCATTTCCAGACCTAAATGTCATTTCGGAGTGAGGAATAGTGTTATCATTTACCGTACCTTACAGTATATAATCATACTTTATTGCCAGAGGACCTAAAAAAAAACTTGCACCATAATGAAATATTACTACTACAAGCATCTTCTTCAAAGGTCCGTCATCACAAAGGCACAGAAATGATAATACAATAATCCGTCATTTTTCACAGTTAATTAGGACTGGAGGACCCCGCAAAAAAATGAAAAACCGCGAACTAAAGGTTGACTTATTATTATTATTATTTTGGAGTATATTTACTCCTCTATTCTATTCACTTCATTGTCTAAATCCAGCTCCTCCTCAATTGTTTGCTGCTGGGACTGTCATTTTTTCCGGCCAGCCATCCCACTTCTGACACCATATGTGACTGGGTTCAAAAATGGCTCTTAATAATAATATGGAATAGCCAAAGGATGTAGAATTCATCAGATTTTTTTTGAAAATATAAATCCAAAATAACATTTCTTACATGCACCTCGTTGTTCTTCTCTTCAGCAAGTCCGGGCTCACAGTGCCCCAAAGACACAGGGTGGCCATGTTTTAAACACCTAGGCCCTTCCCCTAAGCCAATTAACTCTAAACAGGGTTCTAAATTAATGGGTGATGATAATTTATTAGCCAATTTGGCCAGTGATGCTTGAGGGACTATTGTCAAGCAGATACTCTCTCTATGCTATATTTTGCTTGTGATAATTTGTACCATTGGCAGGGACAACTACATTTCAAATAAATAGTTGCTTAATGCTATGTCACAATGTTTAACACACCCATTGGCTGCTCGAACGATTGTATTGTGCCAACATAGTTGGCTTCAAAAACCTTTTGTATTACTCGGTCGGCCCGGGAGCCTTCATACGTTGAGTGAAAGCCGTGAGACACTACCTATGTTTTCATTTAAAGTCGTGAAAAGCACACTTTGGTGTTCTTTGATTTACACTTTTATAAACAAGATTTAGCAAAAAAAACAAAACAAAAAAAACACTTGCATTCAACAATTAATAGCTGTGAGGAGAGAAGCAAAAGTAAAAACAAGTAAGTCACTTACGTTCGTCAGTAGACTCGGTGCGTTCAGTGACCACTCACACATTAGTTAAACAGAAATAACAAGTACACGAGCACATTGCAGGCAATACCTGGAAACAGTTTATAATTTGTGAAGTAACATCTGGGCAGGCACAGGCCCACCCAAATCAGAATGGTTGCAGGTGAACTCAAGTATCTCATTAAAGCTCTGATTACTAATAAAAGGAAAGTAAAATTTCTATAATGGGACAAAATATTATTATAGTTCAGATTTTTTTTTTCAGAACCCTAAAAGTCTGTAGTGATTGAAGAGCTTTTTGTGATGAGATATAGTACAAATTGGCACACTCCCTTTTTGGAGCTCTGCTTGTTATTTTTTTCCTTCTCTGCTGTCTGTTACAGCAGGGAGGCAAGTAGTATTGCTGGCTTTGCCATTTCTGTTCTCTAAAACGGGGACAGATCGCCACCGAATTTCAAATGCACATTACTACTCTTGTCCACTTCAACCTGTGAAAGTATAAAAGCGTTCTGCACAATAGTTTGGATTTATTGACATCAAACGTGATCTCTTACGATCACCTGCACGAAATCAAAAAATATTGTGGCGATCGGTTCTCCACTTACACAGGTTGAAGCGGACAAGATCAACAATGTGCACACAAACCCCAACAGGTTATATTTAAGTAAATGGAGGCCCTTGGCAGGCAGGCAGTCATGGATGGCTAATTGTGACGTTTTCAGTGGACCAAGTGGGCCTAAGTATAGGTGTCCACATAAATTTTTTGGTGGGCTGGTTGGTCCATTTTTTTTCTATTAATTAAGTTATTTATTTACATTAGCCACATATTTACTATGGTTTTTAAGTGGCTAAATTATGATCAGTCCCTGGGGTATCACCCACAAAGAGGAGGGAGGGGAGGGGGTATGGCCCTATCCTTTAAGTTTTAGGGGGCAGTTTTTGAATAATTTTTTCACTTCTCCAAAACAAATCGATAAAATAGAGAATGCAAGCTAATATAATTTTCTTGATAAAAGAATCCACGAGTTGAGCTTGTTATTGAAAGGCTGTATGCCTTGTCTATAATGGACATATACAGTAGCAGTAATCTGGGTCATCCATGACGTAAACAGAAGTATTCTGGGTAACGTAGTGTCATGGCTAACCTGTCTCACTGGCTTCATTGCTTTGACAAACTCCTCTGCATTACTCGTGTCACTTTTTGTGAATGTGCTAATGTCTTTCGCTCTGTCTATTTCTCTCTTGAGGAGTTTTAGAGAAAGCAGAGCCGCGGTCACTGCTGCCTGTTGCTCATGCAACCCATACCATATCAAAAAGCACTGTTCTAGTAGATAACTGTCGGTCACCTGTTTGTGTTGCGGCAGTCTAGTAATTTTTTATTTTTTGTAAGCACTTGACAGGCCATGGCTCTACGGTGTAATAGCCAGTTAGGCGACGCATGTCCAAGAAGTTTTCTTGTAATCTGCAACTTTAGAACTCACTGACACCAATATTCCTTTATGAAGTGAGCAGTTAGAGTAACATACGATTGATTGTGTTGCACTTGAAGTCCACGTATCACATGTGAAAACGACTCGTTTTGCCCTGTTCAGCACTTTGATGCGTGCAGTGGTCTCATTGAACATCTTTGGGATGACCGTTTTTGAGGAAAAACTAATGCGATGGTATAACAGCCCGTGGCTCCAAGGTGTAAATTGTGTTACGGAATCCAATGCCCTCCATGTCAGTGTCGGGACGCTGGTCCTTGCAAATGTACTGTTGAATAGAGGTAGTTATGTCTCGCCTTTTCAGAATTATTTGGCATTTTTTTGCTAAAAGGTTTAAGGTTTGTTGTCTCGGTTTTTCTTCCTCGGTTTACCTTTGCATGGTGGCGCCATCATGTGCTTGATTAGATTTGTTGTGTTTCCGCTTCACATGACACTAAAATGCCATAATCTGCACACGGCTTTGGTCATGTCCATGTTACTGTTTCCTGGCTGTGAGTAGAATCCAATGTGCTTCCACACTTAGGGGTTTAAATTGCGACGGTGCAGTTTTAATTTGTTTTCCTCATCCTTTATCATGGCTCTTTTTTGAGCTGTCTTTAACATGACTGACTGCTATGTGAAGTAGCCAGCGCCGCACGGCAACAATGTATCGTAAGTATCGATATCCCCTGAATGTATCGATACTTGGTATCGACAAAAGTATCGCAATATATTGCAAAATGATTTTTTTTTCTCCCGGTCCTAATATATGTATACCAGCGCACGTTTCGAGGCGTTCTAATACTGTTATGATCGACGGGCAACGTATTCGCACTTCCAAAATGTACATTTAATTTAAAACAAGTTAAAAAGAAAAATTAATTTTAATTTTTAGGGTTCGATTTGCAATTATAGTAGTTGTAGAAAAATGGGGGGGTTGAGGGTAAGGTCCTGATTTTATTTTATTTTTTTAATAAACTTTATGCGCTAACTCTGTCGCTCTGAGAAAAAGATCACAGACTGGCTTCTACAGTAGTTGTAATGGGGTCTCCTCATTTCACTTTGAGAAATAGAGATTTTTGTTTCTGTGAATTTTCAAGACACCGTAAGATCTACCACACAACTAAAAACTGCTTTGTTTTCTCTCCTGCCAGTCAGCAGCCAGCTGCCGGGGTAGCATACACCCATCCCACCACGGTAGCCAGTTACACAGTTCATCAAGCACCTGTGGCAGCTCACACTGTGGCAGCAGCCTATGCTCCCACAGCTGCGACTGTCGCCGTTGCTCGGCCTGCACCTGTCGCAGTGGCTGCTACTGCTGCGGCATATGGGGGATACCAGCCAACCCATGCTACAGCTGACTATGGCTACACTCAGCGGCAGCCTGAAGTTCCTCCACCACCGCCACCAGTCACCTCACAAAACTACCAGGTACACAGCTTGATTTTATGGTCCAGTATGTTATGGGTAACTAAACTGGAATATAACACAAGATAGAACAGGCCTAGCCTGATTGCACCTGTCATCTCAAAGAGTGGTGTCATCTTTCTATGGAATGAAAACCCCCCACAGTTTTTCCTTAAAAAAGAAAAATATGCTATGCCGCCTCACTTTAAACCAGACTGCTAAGGCTTTTTTTTTTTGCCATCCAGACTTACCCAAATGTTGTATCCACTAACTGTCTTTTAAACATGGCGTCCTTCCTCTCCTGCCAATCTCACCAATCAGAAGCAGGATGCTATTCATGAGAGAAAGCGTTTGCGCTCTCCGTTTTACCAAGTCGCTAATGAGGAGTTGAAATGGGGAGTGTTGCGGTAAATGTTTTCGATATTCACCGCTCCGGCGAAAGGGCAGTTTGTCTGTCAAAATTGTCCCGGCAAAACCTACGGCAAAAGCTATGGCTACGAAGTACAAATGTCCGTATGCAAATAATGCTACAATTTTCTTTGTGGCCAGTTACACATAGGATTGTTTACAGTAATTACACAACTTTGCTTGCCAAATAAAGTAAAAAAAAAACAAAAAAAACAAACACATCTTGTCAGTCCAATAACGCAATGTTTACATATGCGTCAGAGTAGCGATTGTGAGCAAGCTTGTGCTTTTGCTCGATAGAAGAAATCCCAAGTATTTACTTGGTTTCGCCACTAAAAATCATTGCTTCTGCCGAGCCGCGCTCAACATCTTTGAGTTTGTGTTGCAAAAAAAAAACTAAGTAGGGTGGATGAATTTGACACAGCAAAACAAACATTTAATCGGGACATGAGTCGTCATTTCAAGTCTGGTTGTGTAAACTCCACTGTCTTTCACACTTTGAGGACAACAGTATGCTTTTCTGTAAAATTTGTGAAAAACAAGGATAATCAAACGCTTACTGACTGACATCTTTGTAGTAGTAGATCCTGCATGGCATTCTGTAGTGGTAATAATACAGTAATCACGACATAATGCCAACATTATAAAATTGCATGTGGCATGTATGAGTTTAGAATTACCTGTATATGCAAATCATTTGTCCATTTTGGAGAAAATTTGTGCCTTTTAGGTGCGCGATGTCTTTACCCAGAAACCGATCTCGCTAAACGATTACTTTTGTTTGTTGTTATTTTTTAAATGACATTGAAGTACTGATGATGTTAGTGCAAAATTAAATAAAGTACATTCTTTTTGAGTGAAATTACCTTTAAATTCTCACCCATATGGAAATTTTGCATTGGAATGTGAAGTATTACAATATGGATAAATAAACAAAAATATTAAATAAAGATTTTTTTTAACAACATTGAACAAATATTAACACAACACATACACAACATGCAGTATCAGTAGTGGTGAAGTAAAAATTTTTAATTTCCTTCTTCCTGAACAATTTAACTTATTCTTGCTATTTTTCAAATGATGTCAGGAGCATTAGAGCTGTTTCTGTGCACGGGAGTGTTTAATGTATTCACTGTCATTTATGGACAGGTGTCCATAAAGTCTGGGTACATGGTAAATGATTGATAATATTTTCTTTTTTTTTTCAATGCATAATTTTATAATTTGAAATAAAATGGTGAAATCCTCCATGTACCCAGACTTTTTGGAGACTGTGTAGAATGTAGGGAATTTATTTCTGTCTGTCTGGTGAGAATGCACTGCACTGCGCGGACTTTTGTACTGACGATAAGGGAATTACTAAAAAAGAAGGAATATGACTGCTATTTGTTGTATTTTCAGGACTCCTACTCCTATGTACGGTCCACCGCTTCTGCTGTGGCATATGACAGCAAGCAGTACTACCAGCAGCCAACTGCAACTGCAGTGGTGGCGGCTGCTGCTCAGCCACAACCGACAGTCGCAGAGTCCTACTATCAAACAGGTATAACTAAATGCTTCCTTGAATATTGAATGCATTTTCAGCTCTCAGTGGCTTCACTTAAGTTCATTAAATAATTAAATTTCACATCACGTTATCTTGTAATTTATACTACCACTGTTGGACACTGATTAAGTTTTCTAGCTCCAAATTGATTGTAAAATAAATCATTTTGTTTGAAATCGAATTACTGAACCAAGACTTGAATTGTTTTTTTGTTTTTTTTGCATTACATGAGAAAAATTGTCAGATGTAGACTAGTAATCAATTTAACATTTGTAATTTTGCGCCTTCAATCTAATGACCATAATAAAGCGATTTCTCAATTGTCATAATAATCAGGCCTATAAATTCCTACTTCACCAGCCCCCAAACCAGGGTATACTCAGGGAGTAACATCATACACCCAGACCCAGCAGACCCGTCAGGTGGCGGTGCTAAAGCCAGCTGTGCCCAGTCCTGCAACATCCTCTTTCTCCATCTACCCCGTGACCTCCACTGTTCAGCCTGTGGCTGCTGCTGCTTCTGTAGTCCCATCATATTCCCAGAGTCCAACTTACAGCACAAATGCTGTCACCTACTCTGGTAAGTGCTCGTCTCTAAAGAATGATTGTGGTGTGCCCGCCACGATATACTGTAGTCAATAGTGGGTGTCTGTTTTGCCACATTAAAACAAGGAAGCTGCTGGTAGATGGTAGCAAATGGTGGGCTATGCACGCTCGCTCTCGACGCTGCTGTAGACCAGAACAGGAGCTGATTCTCGAATGGACTGCTTGTCTATGAGTACTGATTTAGGAGATTTTGGTTGTAGTCCAATAAAACTCAGATACTGTTTATTTTTGGCTGATATTGAAATCCGATCCGATACACATTATTGGATGGGGACACCCGTAATGTTAACCATAGTTCATGGCTCTGCTGTAAAATAACTGCATACTCACATTTCGTAAATGTCGTGGATTGTGTTTGTGGATGGCTGCAGTGCCAAGCTAGCGCCCAGACATGAGCAGGGCAGCCAGTTTAAAAAAAAAAATAAAAATCTCATCGAAATCGGGAACTGATAATTGAAATCTGTTGCATTCTAGCTGCCTTGATTTGTGTTCAATGTACCCCACGACGTTCTAAGATCTAATAGCTGCAAATGAAATGATGGAATGATGTCATGAAATCTTAAAATAAAAATATAAAATACATTTGTATTTTTTAGGAACTTCATATTCAGGATATGAAGCTGCGGTCTATTCAGCAGCCTCAAGTTATTACCAACAACAGCAGCAGCACCAGAAACAGGCTGTGGCAGCTGTGGCTGCATCTGCAGCATGGACTGGAAACACTTTCACAAAGAAACCTCCCTTTCAGAATAAGCAGCTCCGACCCAAGCAGCCACCAAAACCACCCCAAATCCACTATTGTGATGTTTGTAAAATCAGCTGTGCTGGCCCTCAGGTGAGTTATAAAAAATAAATAAATGGTGAACTGTTTTTGTATACAAATGACGTTGGCTATTCAAACAATGTGGTCATTCCGAGGCCAAATCACCCCAAAACGTCTGATAAATTTCACCAAGGGGATTTTGATTTTAATGAAACTTGCTGTACTTGTTTATTGTGAGGGGCTACACTAAGTCTCAAATTTTGGGCAAATCGGAGCAAGGGTTTGGGAGCTATACCACACCAAATTTGAACTCGAGGACTTCCTGTAAATACACACACACAGGTTTTTAACACTAGAACTACCAGGGCTGTCTTTGACGCTTTTCAAACTTTGATGCGTTATACTCTGCATATCTAGATTAACGATGCTCTTGACATTTCCTTATTTTGTACATTTTTCATTCCCATGGTTCAATTTTGTGGTTTTAAACAATATAAAAATAGTTGGGAGTTATTACTCCTTTGAATATAGCACACCCCTCCGTCTATTTGACGGCCCTACTTCATCTTAAAGAATTTGCTGCCAAATTTCATTGGCAAATTTCATGAGTACATGCCAGACAGTCGAAATCACTTATGGTTCTTGTTGACATAATTCCCCCATGGGAAAAAGAATTGCTGGGAGCACTCGGGATGGAGTTGTTTTGGGTGCCATACTTCTGATTTACTTTCTCTTCTTCGAAGTCAAGTGCAATAAAGACGCGCAGCGTCTTTCCTTCGGCACCAAACGAATATATTTTAGAACAGCTTGACTTGTATGCAGCACGAGAGGCACACGGGACAATAGGTGCTCCAGCAACTGTTTCTCATTCGTTTTAATGAAATAATTTAGATACTCCCAACAGAATTTCAATAAACACCCTTTATTTGACACTCGAGCAGAGAGTATTAATCATTTTAGTCTATGACACCATTGTCAGAGCGCAACATACAATCTGTAAAAAATGCCAGCTCTGGTATGTCTAATATCTTAAAAATCCTGGTAGTCTTGGTGTTCATAGCACTGGGGAAACCTTGGGACTATTGAATGAAACATGTCAGAACCATTTTACTTGCGGGCCTTGATCTGTTATAAATAATGACGATAATTGGATTCGTCTTCAAAGCAAAACATTTGTGTTCAATCAGCATGTGGCAAAAAGTGTCTGCAGTAAAGCAATATCGATTGTATTTCTATGAATGTTCCAGACTTACAAGGAGCACCTGGAAGGCCAGAAGCACAAGAAGAAGGAAGCAGCTTTGAAGGTTTCGCAGAGCAGTAACGGCAGCAGTGGTAGTGGTGGTGGTTTATTGGCTCGAAGTTCTCAGAACCAACTCCGCTGCGAGCTTTGTGATGTTTCCTGCACCGGTGCAGATGCTTATGCTGCCCATATTCGAGGAGCAAAACATCAGAAGGTAAAATTGAATCAGTACATTGAATCACTTTACAAACATTTGTAATTATATACAACTGTTCGGTTTTATGTGCGTAGAACATCGGTCAGTTTGATTCAGGTCATGTTAAAATGTTGTAATGCTTGAGATAGGGTCAATAATAGTCTATGATCATCTTTGCAGAAATGAATATTACTGCTTCTTGTTTTGATTACACAAGATTGTGTTGGTTTATTGTGGTTGTTGGAATTAGATCTAATTATCTTGATGGAAGCTGCTGGCTAGATCAAGATGATTTGATGTTAGATGTTGAATTGTAGAAACAAGTGTTTCTTGGCTAATTTTTATTTCATGCAGGTTTTGAAGCTTCATACCAAACTTGGAAAGCCCATTCCCTCTACTGAACCCAGCATGGTGACTCAGACTTTGTCTTCAAGCTCATCTGCCCCAAGCAAAACCATCACTTCAACCTTGAACAGCTCCTCTACTAGCAGCTCTCTTGGTGTGGCTGCCTCGTCATCAACTACTCCTTACCTAAAACCTGTTAACCTGGTCAGCAGTAACGTAATCGGTGTCAAGAGCCAATTAGCGAGCAATTTGTCTGCTGCCAATTCTACCATACCCGGAAAGAAAGTCAACACACCCAAGATTAATTTTATTGGTGAGTTAAAAAAAAATAAAAATGCTCAACTTATCCCTGCGAATGTTAACAACACACTGCTTCATCAAAGCTGAGTCAAATCATGAAGAACTTGCATTTCTGGGCTGGCAAACTGCAGTTATAGCTCTATGTACTGTAGTGCTCTCCTTCTTCAATGTCATGACGAATATACGCAAGAACACACATACACTGAAAAAACGTTGACAATTAATTCTAGTATTTCGAAATTTGAGTAAAAGTAAAGTAAAAACGCTTCAAACCACCGACACCCGCCATTAACTGAAAGGGCGATACCTTCTGAGAGTTTACTAAATATCCACTGCATTTACTCCATTAGCATGCCTGAAGTCAACTCCAGCCCTTTCATTTTGGTTATCTATTTGGGTGTCATCCTGTATGATTATTAGCCATTTCTGGTTATTAAATAATTAGTTGGATTTGGTTATAATCGTAAACTACATTCCTATAAGGAATGCATATTCAAATTGGTTGTTGTATGATGCTAATTATGATCGGCTCCACTGCTGACTCACTCATCCAATCACATATCGCACTAAGACCTTCATGACCCTACAGACAGTCTGAACTTGGAACATTGCTTGGTGCTATAATTTTACAGCTCTAAGCTGTGCGCGCTGCTGTCTCCTTCTCGCCATACAACGAATGTATACAGTGCAGCAAACAAAAAAAATCTAAACTAAACTGGAGTGGCATTTTCATATTTGCGTCATACGGACAATTGAAAAGTTGATTTGGTGCATGTGGTTGATGGAGTGGAAAGAAAAATGTGGCCCAAAAAGACTGAATTTTTTGGGAGCATTTTCGACTAAAATGCTATGTGCAAATGATTTTTCAAGTGAGGAACATGCTTTGTAAAAAATTATTTCAGTATTTACAATTGATTAGCTAATGCGTATTAGTGTGTACTTATTGTAAAGTGTTGCCAATTAGCTGTTGCGGCTTTTAATCAGGTGTGTTTTATAGTCTGGATATTACGGTACATTGATTTCTGGACAATGAAAGTAAATTTGGGCTGATTCACTCCATTAAAAGTGGTATAAAATCTTTAACCGAGTCTTGCAGACTCGTAGAATTTCTATTCTATTAAATCATCTATTTTCATCTTGTCTATATATTTATTTTGTCCTTATGTGGGGCTGAGGACGTGTATGATCAGTTTTTGGACAGGTATGATTAGGTTTGTCCACCGTATGAATGGACAAACACAGAAAGTTAGAGGGAACATTGGCAACGAGCCACGTAACAAACTGCAGCGTCCCTTCAATACATTAGAGCAAAGCATTGAACCATTTTTTTAATGCTCATATTAGTTCATTCCAGTTGCTGCCTTTTATAGAATAAATATTATCTTATTTAAGATTAAGAATCATTTTTACAGTATGTCTCCAAAATTACTTTGACTTGTTTTGAATGCAGGTGGAAGTAAATTGCAAACCACAGCCAAATCGGAAGAGTGCAAAGGCGAGACCCCCAAGACTGCAATGTCCTCAAGTGCTGGAGATGTCAAAACAGAGGTTTCAGAAACTCTGTCTGCATCGACCCTGGCCGCACTACAGAGTGATGTCCAGCCTGTTGGCCATGACTATGTTGAAGAGGTCAGCTATGTTGCAACTTTGCATGGGCAGTTAAGACCACGTTAATGAGGAAAGAAAAGATGTCATGAAAATATAGTTGAAACTAGATGTGTCAGTGGGTGGTGCAGAAATCAGGTTGGCGTTGTTTTTCTCTGGTAGGGATTGATGCACTTTGCAAAATATAAATGGTATCTTGACAAATAAGCATTTTGTGGAAATACTTATTAATGCTACCAAAAAGTTGTAGCTTAGGTGCAAATGGGTCTTCCAAATGGCCAATGATCCGAAGCATGCTGCCAAAACTGGTTACCAAGTGGCTTAAGGATATAGTCAATGTTTTGGAGTGGCCATCACAATGGCCTTAACTCAATCCATTTGATAATGTATGGACAGACCTGAAAAGGCATGTGCGAGCAAGGCAGTCTAAAAACTTGGCCCAGATGTATCAGTTCTTTCAGCCGGAACGCACTACAATTCTAGTCGGCTATTGTAAGAAACTTGCACAAGGTTATCCAAAATATTTGACACAGGTCATACAGTTTAAAGGCAGGCATACCAAATGTATAAAATGTAATTTATACAAATTCATGATTTGGAAGAAAGTAATGAACTTGTTTTTTTTTTAAAGGTCTAATTCTTCCGACATTTAGCAACTAAAAGCACTCATTTACCTAGAACAGGAAATGTGTTATCGTGTGTTCACAGACAGTAATAGGGAGAAGCATGACTTCTGGTTTCAACTGTATCGACTTGAATATGTGAAACTGATTTCTAGGTCCGAAATGATGAAGGCAAAGTCATCCGCTTCCATTGCAAGCTCTGTGAATGTAGTTTCAATGATCCAAATGCAAAAGAAATGCATCTAAAGGGTCGTAGACATCGCCTGCAATACAAGGTTTGTTTCTTTACCTTGATTTTTCTTTAAATCCTGTGATTATTTCACATTGAAAAGTTTTTAATCCATGTTTGACACACTGACCCAATCCCCTTTGTGTACTTGGTTATTCGATTGATTCTTTTAAAGACTGATGACAAAATTTTAAACTAGACCAGTATGAGATTGTTGATCTCATTAAAAGGGTAAAAAATGTAGATAACATCTTGTTTGTATTTGGTTATATTTTTGGGACTGTGAGCCACATACTTTTGAATTCAGATAATCTTTCTTCACAACTAGTGTTACTGGATTACCTTATTCCACCAAAAAGATATTTTCCGGTGTATTCCATTTCAGGATTCTTTAAAGTTTACCTGTAGTGGTCAGAAGTACAAATATTCCGTCAATACTGACGGAAGGTCCGTCATTGGTCACTGAAGGATGCCCGTTTTGCTTACTTCTTTGGAGAAAGCCTCTCTCACGTTCTTCCTCAGTGCTTATCAAACGGCACTTTAACAAAGCAATTCAATGGATAGACAGTAAATATTGGCAAATAGGCAAATTCACATCCATAGCTCCCAACGATTGAAATGCAGGTGCATAAAGTCCATGTCCTACTCAGCGTGAATCTAAAACGTGACTTATTGTTTCATTTTCGGCTTCTGTATCCGAGGACTTGACTTTCCTCGGAATAGTCCTAATGGAAATTTGTCAACAAAAATCTGGCGTATCATGCAATAGCAACTGGTGTGTGCAAGGGAACGCAGAGTGTTGCCCAGTCAACGACTGGACCTAACATGTTGCCTTGCATTAAAATTAACTAGGGGGATTTTGTTTTTCTTTTGTAAATACAAGACTTGACAAAAATTTCAACACCACATATTTATCAAAGGTTACAATACTGCTCGTTTTCCCATTCAAGAAAAGCCTTGAAATGGGCTGTCAGAGGTACACTTTGAATGTACCCTGGAAGTGTTTGATGAATTAGCATTTTACAACATTCTGCCCTTTGTTATGAAAGCCATATTATTTATTAAATCGGCGTTGTGAATTAGAAACCATTCTCAATCGCCTTACTTGGTCAAACAAAGATTAAATAACTGTAAATTAAAATTTGTAGATATAAAAAATATTAACGTTTGTCTTGTAACAGCCCCAATTGAGGGTTGGTGCTAAGTAGATCATTGATTCTAAGACGCAGTCAAGATTGTCCTACCAAACACCCTCATTTAGAATTTCAGTCATGGTCATTAAATATGCTAATTTACTACTTTTTGTTGTCTTTGTCCACACATACAGAAAAAAGTGAACCCAGATCTGCAGGTGGAGGTAAAGCCTAGCATCAGAGCAAGGAAAATACAAGAAGAAAAGATGAGAAAGCAGATGCAAAAGGAGGAATACTGGAGAAGACGAGAGGAGGAGGAACGTTGGAGGATGGAGATGCGGTAAGATCAGTTTTTTTTGTGGTGACTTTTGGAAAGGCTGTAAAGGATCAAGATTGAAGTTCAGCTGCCGTATTTCAGACGATATGAAGAGGACATGTACTGGCGGCGTATGGAGGAAGAACAGCACCATTGGGATGAACGCCGTCGTGGACCTGAGGGAGGGTATCCACAGGGTCCACCTGGCCCTCCTGGTCTACTTGGAGTCCGACCTGGTATTTCAGGTTTACAGCCACAGGGTCCTTTGGTAAGGTCAAGTGCATTTCCCTTCTGGATGAATTAACTATGCATCCAGCCAGCCAACCGTTATTTAGTGGAATATGTTACGGTCTTAAGCTCAAGTTGACCCCAGGTAGGCATTGTAAGGGACTAACTTTTCTCAATCCCCTTATCGAGATAAACTAAGAATAAATATAATGTTAAAGTATCCCCACGGGACGCGTTTTTGCTATGTCAATGCTGAAATTGCGTACAATAAGCCTGCAACAAGAATCGATTCTAATGGATATTTAAAAGCGTTGGCAATTAATTTCATTTACGATTCGGTGTCATGCGATTCTTGCAGCACTCAACTGCTGCGTCGCTCTTTTTATTGTGAGGTGAATCTCAGCATTAACTATGTTCTATCATTCATTTCTCTAAATGACAAATGAAAACACTTTGAATTAATGGAATAACAAGAAGATATTTATAAACTATATGAAAATGATTATTCATGTCAGAAACATGCTTTATAAATGATGACTTCAATATTTACAAACGCTTAGGTAATGCTTATTAGTGTGTACTTACTATACACTATACTACACTTACTTGGCTGTGGACTTTTCAACTATGGACGCTGAGCTGCATTCACAGCCGTGTGGTTGCATTACTCTTGGTATGCAAAAGTGTCCTGCGGCAATGGAATCTGGCGCACACATGACTGTTTTAGTACGCGTGTTCACTTGCCCACAGCTTCTGTGCACGCTGATTATATTGTTGCGTTGACCTTCAGCATTGATGAAAGTCCTGATGAAAATTACATAAATGCATTTTAGCAACAATGTTTTTGGTATCCCAACACAGATCCTGGAGCTTCATATTTGAATTGTTGGATTTGCCATTAAAACACAAAACTCAACTGCATTTTAGTATACTTTAAGAGATGAATTTTATTGATCTTAATACCTTTTGTGCCTTGCAGCCCCTACGCCGACCTGACTCTTCAGATGACCGCTATGTCATGACCAAGCATGCTTCCATCTACCCCTCAGAGGAGGAACTGCAGTCGATTCAGAAAATTGTGTCGATCACAGAGCGTGCCCTCAAACTAGTTTCAGACATAATAACAGATGAGGACAAGGTCAAGGAAGAAGATGACAAAGAAAAGAAAGAAGCACCCAAAGATAGGTGTGACATCGACAGGTATGCTCACAGTGATGATTTTAGATTGTATCTTTGTAACTTTGCATTGTAGCATTTAATCCAGCTACTGTTGCAGTTCCCACTGATCTATTCTTAAACAAACCAGACTTACTCAAATGTGACAAATTAGCGGGCAAAATGTGATTGTAGTTTCAACACCACTTCTGGTCTGTGGCTGATGACAATTTCATTGATCATGGTAACCTCCTGAAGGTGATTAATTAACCAGTTTAATTCCTATTCAACAAACATAAAGTGATATTCACTAGTGCTGGCACGTAGAATGCATTCTTGGAGAAAACAATATTTTGTTTCCTTCCAAGTATGAAATATTTTTGTATTTGATTTTTAGCTTTCAATTATTATTGCTGTTTCCATGATAATCTTTTCTCTTGTGTCCATGTAGAGCCCTAAAAGGTGTGATGAGAGTGGGGGTCCTGGCTAAAGGTTTGCTTCTGCGTGGCGACAAGAATGTCAACTTAGTCCTGCTCTGCTCAGAGAAGCCCACCAAGAGTCTCCTGACACGAATTGTGGAGCTTCTTCCTAAACAACTAACAGTACTGTCTTTATAATTTCCTTTTGATCTATTTCAGAACTGACCACTTCAATTAATTAGTGCTTGCAGCTCAGTAGTTTCAACCATAAGAAACATTTTTTTTTTTTCTACAAAGTTGACAAACTAAAACCTGGATTTGGTGGCAATTATTGCAGCTTGTGAACAATCTATAGTATTTACTGCCGGAAATAGCTTAGTCTCTAGTCTGTGTTGTCTGAGTTGTTCATAAACGTACAACTATTGACATAATAGGCTAGCTTCACACTGCTGGCAAAAGCGATCCAGAGCTGATTTCTTTTTTTCTTTTTTGGGGTGTGCCTTTGCGACCAGATATATATCCGACGTAAACATTATTATGCGCTGCCTTGTAAATTCAGCCTTGTGTATAATGAAGATCCATCTACTGTATAACATTGCATTTTGCACTGGGTAAAAAAAAAAATTTCCTAATACAGAAGCAGTTGAGTACAGGTGATCAAAAATTAATCCTTAGAAATGTGTATGCTTATTGTTTTGATTCTTTTACATGTACTTTTTTTTTCCCAGATAGTAGCACCGGAAAAATATGAGGTTCAAGGGTCTCTCCAAGAAGCTGCTATCATTCTTGAATCCTGTACAGAGCCAAAGATGCAAGTGACCATCACTTTGACTTCACCTGTCATCAGAGAGGAAACTGGTCGGGATGGAGGTTGGGCAAGCCATAACAGCTTATGTTATACTTCCTTATATTGTCCTTGCTATTTCCCGATGAAACCATTTCCAGTTGGTTCACACTGAGAGTTTTGTGCTGCTGGCACGCCACAAAAAAAAAAAAAATGGGGCCTTAAAGAAGCATCCTGGCAACACGTTCTTTCATGCCAGACACATCTGGCTTCAAAAGTAAAAAAAAATGAACCTCTTTCTTTCAGGCTTTGTTTGTAGGAATCTTTGTAAAACCACAAAGCGTTACATCATTTTTCTTATAGATGTTCAAAGTAAGGTGGCAGCCTAATAAAGAACTTTTTTACCCTTTCGCTTATTCTATTGCATTTGCTGGAGCGATTATTTGTGGGATGTAAAGCAAAATAGGGTGCCAGCAGTATTGCTCTTTAGTCTTTCCGCTCTTTAACTCTTCTCAGATGCTATCCCTTTCAAGCAAAGCATGATCAGTGTTTGCATTGTGATAAGTAGTTATACCCTGGAGAAATTTTGTTTCCTGTGTTCCCAGGGATTCTGGCTGTATTTTAATTCTTATTATTATGTTTTTTTTACATTAATAGTCGTAACAGTTATGGATTTTTTTGCAGGAATCAACAGTCTAATAAACTTTCGTTATTGTTGTTTTTAAACAAAACATATATTATTATATACTTCGTTGCGTTGTCAGGGTTGTCTCATTTTGCAACCCCGCATTCAAATCAACATTTGGCTCATTGCAAATCAGAATCCCCTCCACAGCAAATGAGAAGGAGATTTTTTTTCCTCACAGGAAACAAATGATATTATGTTCTGGTGAACATTCGCCACGCTGTCTCTTGATCCAAAGTGCTCCCCTGAGTAGATTGACTTCTTTTGAA
Organism: Idiotropiscis lumnitzeri; assembly: GCF_059441095.1. Lineage (NCBI taxonomy): Eukaryota > Metazoa > Chordata > Actinopteri > Syngnathiformes > Syngnathidae > Idiotropiscis > Idiotropiscis lumnitzeri. Next base: position 41,165,694 of record NC_142391.1, on the reverse strand, counting down.
TTCAAAATGTGGCTCAACACATGTAAGGATACCTCCAGCAATGCCAGATTTGTACAACGTCTTGTGACCAAAGCAATGAGCTCTAATTTTTTTTCAGTTAGATAAATACATTTTTTTCTTAGGGGAGTATTATTGAGGCTAAGGTACAAAGGCTTTGGTAGACTGGTCGGTTGGACCCGAGTACAGCCTTTGACAGGCATTGTCTGTTGAGGACTTATTCCAGCCCACTGATGCCAGGTATGCATGCAGTGAGATCCTAACCTCTTGATTGCTGGCGTTGTTTTCTCTCCTTCAGCACTCATTGCTACTGCATTTTTGTCATTTTCCATCGTATTCACATGTTCAACAAAATGACCCGTTTATTGCTTTGACCAAAATGAAAGGAAATTGTCCATTAATTTCTCCCATCAGCGCTTAAGTAGGGCCCAACAGCCCCGGAAGGATTTTTGACCAAGGTTTTCCCACACCCCAAAAATGTTGCCACACCTACCATTGCCATGCCGCTTTTTATCAGGTCGCTTTATCATCGGTCTGGGCCTTTACGTTCTCTTTTTAATGGTCATCCAGATCCATCATCTTGCTCTGTGTTTCACTGAAGGTCTCACAATAATTTAAGTCGAGTCAATTTTCAACCAATCTTATTACCTGATAAAATGGTAATGGCTGCAAATAGTGTCAGCCTAAACTAGTGTGGACTCAGTTAATCGATTATGGTGGTTTCAAGATAAAGCAATCTACATTGTTGAGTCAAAACCAAAATCTTTGCAGTCAGTCTCCGTGAGAAGTTATCCAGTTAGTCAGATTGTTAATGACAATGTTGTCATTGATCGAAATAATGTTGAAGAAAAACATAATGTGGGTTGCTTTGTAACGAATCATTGGTATGTGTGGCAATGTGTTTGTTCTTTGCCAGCCTTGCTGACCTGGTCAAACACCCATTCCTCATCAACATTTTGACACTTCAAATCCATTTTTAGATGTAACTTCGGGTTTGGTGAAAGACCCAGCGGACGTCTTGGACAGGCAAAAATGCCTTGACGCTCTGGCTGCTCTGCGCCACGCTAAGTGGTTCCAGGTTCGGAACATCATTTTACTATATTATTGTGGCCTTATGAGATGCATTATTTGTTGAAATTGTTCTGTTTGTACACATTTGAATCATCTATTACTGAGGAAAGTATGCACTTAAAAAAACGGATGCCTCTAAAGAATTTGATTAGAGACTATTTTCTGTCTGAAATGTAAATCATGTCTGAAAATTGGCATCCTAGTTTTCTTTTCAATTGTAGTTGCAAAGGATTCCATAAGGCTGCACGGTAACTTGCACCAATTTGTGCTACAGAGTTTGTATCCTTGATTCGATAGATGTATGAAATGGGGATTGAGAGGCAAAGGAAAATCTGATTAGCTTCCTGTGTGCTAGATCACAGGTACATAATTGCAGATTTCCTGAGCTCCTTCAGTCTCCATTCTCTCTCAGGTGAACTCTTGTATTTTGAAATACATGTTTGTGGGTTTCCTCGATAAATCCTTGGGTCAGGGTTTAGAAGATGGCAAGGAAAGTCCTCATTTCTTGTGCATCTTGCAAACTTTGAACTCTCTTACTAACTGTGAGGTACAAGACTACTGGCAATGGCAGCTGATTGCAAATTTTGAGGGCTCATTGATGCCTTAAAACATACTCAAGCTTCCATTATGTACAGTAGTTGTTGGACCTCTAAGAATGAATTCCGCAACTCACTCCCTCTTGCTTTTCCCCATAATTGTATAACTTTATTATATCACAAGGCTAGAGCAAATGGACTCCAGTCATGCGTGATCATCATTCGGATACTTCGAGACCTATGTCAACGGGCTCCAATCTGGTCGTCCTTCCCAGGATGGGTGAGTGTAACCCCATTAGGATGACAAAATGATGACAATCTGAAAAACCTTTCCGGTTACTGCTGGATCTGTATCAATACTCGTAAGATTCAACTAGTATCCCAATTATGGACCCACAGTCCAATACACAATTAAATTTTTTTCATGAATAAATCCAATAGATGCATAATAATCATCACCCACAGCCATAGTGAGGAGACCTAAATGAGATTGGAGGCTCTGCAATTTTAGTTATTACTGTCCGAAGACTGCTGGGATTAGGCTCCAGCGTGTCCGTGACCCTTGCGAGGAGAAGCGGCTCAGATAATGGATGGATTAGTTGTAGCCGTGTTTCTTCTTCTCCTCAGGTTCCACTCTCCTTGTGGAGGTGAACACAACTAGCATTAGCGGCAGTCACAGTTTTGCTCAATCTGGTACGATGATAACCCGAAAAATAGTCGCATGACAAGCAGGCCTTTTTTTTTTTTAATTATTATAATCATATTATTTATATTAAACCCTTGTGAGGAGAAGCGGTACAGATAATGTATGGATTATCTATATTAAGTTTGGTAGCACTTTGAGCTCACATGGTTGTATCTGGAATAGAATCATAAACCACGAGCTGGAAGGAATGCGTAGTGTTAAAGGACTTGAGGTTTACTTATTATAATCGACACTGTCAGTTGTCAAACCTTTCTAAGGTAATATTGGAAATCTAAAGCTGTGAGCCCTTCTCATCTTTAGGCCATGGAGCTGCTTGTGGAAAAGGCCATCAGCAGTGCTTCTGCACCGCTGAGCCCAGGCGATGCACTGAGGCGCGTCTTTGAATGTATTTCATCTGGGATTTTAATCTCTGGTAAGAATTATTTTTTTTTTTAGGGGTGGGGAGTGGATAATATGATTCTTCTTGTTAATTCAAATGTTAATTATTTGATCCCACTGGCTGGCATCTCCAGTCCCACCAACAGCTTTTTTGTAGGTTTGCACTATGGTCAGTGCTTTATTGCAGACTTTTTGTGGGAAGTATTTTTCGGCTTGCTCTGTCGGCTGTGTATACAAAATGTTACAATTTCTATCACGGTGTCGCTTTTTTTTCCTAACGAGTTGCGGACCAGCTCCAAAGCTTGGCGGTACCGTCTACGACAGAGAGAGGTGTGGTTGGTGGCAAAGCGGGCTCAATTACTTACTGTAACTCATAAAATAGTTGTACTTAAAAACATGAAATGTTACAACTGCACAAGTTATTTTGTTTTATTTAGCTCGTCCCAATTGTGTAGCTCTAGTACAAAACCGTGGTCCATCAGGGCGTATTGTATCATGTGTACAGTATACCGAATTGTACTCGCCCAGAAATGCACACTAATAATATCAAAGGTTACTGATGGTTTGACACCCTCTCCACCATTGCTCTGAAACCTTGCCATTAATCCACCAGCAGTTGTTTCCATTATTTAATAATCCATCCACTTGTAATGTACCATATTCAGGTATGATTTAATGGTCTATGTTGGCGCTGTAGTTGAAATCAACAGCAAGTTTTCTTGTGTATGGTGTAACACCTAAAAGTAGTTGGGTTTTTTTTTTTTTAAAGACCTAGCATCAATAGTTGTTTTCTTTCAAAGAACTGAATGGTGCAGCAGTAATGGTTTCTACAGTCCGTTATTCCATTAAAAAAAATTGTTATAGCAAAGCTTTATCTGAGGAGTCCTGTTGAGGCTTTTTAAATGCCGCTGGAAGTTTTTTGCAGAAATCGTGTCCTTTTTGATTTGTTTAACTTTTGAAGCAATCTTCAAATAAATGGCTTCTCTTAGTTCTAGTACTTAACTTTTTCGTCTGGTACGACATACACATTGTTGAGGGAGATGACTGATGATGTATTTGTTTTAACAGGTGGGCCCGGACTGATGGATCCCTGTGAAAAGAGTGCTGTTGATACGCTGGCAGCTATTGGAGAGCAGGAGAGAGAAGACATAACCTTAAATGCCCAAGTACAATCTCTTAATTTATCTTCTGCATATTTTTGTCCTACATGTAAAGCACTTGAAATAAGGGGGTCATACCCACTGATCTCAGATTGACAAACATACTCAAATGTTAATTCAACTAATTGGACATATGTGTCTTCTGTCTTTGTCTCTACAGTTTGCACTAAGGCTGTTGGCATTCCGTCATATTTATAAGGTTTTGGGCATGGACCCCCTGCCACAGACGAACCCGCGTTTCAGTGTCAACAGCAGCCGCAAGCGTCGCCATGAGAACAGTGACGGAGCAGATAGCTTCGATGGGGAAGGCAAAAAGGATAAGAAGGATTATGATTCTTTGTAAGCGTCACTGCCTCAACCTGTTAGAAGGCAAAAAAAGATACTAACCTGTTTAAAATGGGGTCCACCATCACCTGTGTGTACTGGCTTAGTTCCGATGTCAAGCTTTTTTCTTTCGTTTTTGTTATTAAGCTATAGTTGCGCAAGTTGGCATAGCAAGTTGCAGCCTCACGTGCGATAGAGAAACAAAACTGTGTTTTTGTGTATTGGTTTTAGTTGTAGATTTCTTAATGGTTGGGTTCCATCTGTACAAGTTACAGCAGTTTTTTTAACCTCAAACAGTTAAATTATTCCGTTTTGTGATATTGTCAAGTGTTGGTGACATTGGCTTCCTTAACAACCCGCTGTTACTTTCCTTGCTTGCTTTAATGTGCTGGAGAAATTTGGTTTATTCTTATGTGCATCGGGAGATGAGCAGCGATCAATGTCAATGCCTTCATTCATCATCATAGTTATGTTCCAAGATAGACTGTTTGTGTGTGAGACGCATTAATCTGGCCAATTTACTCATCTAAAGGGTCTTGAACTACGGAATTGCTTGTATAATCTTAAGTAGATGAGAAAAGGCTTTGATATGTTGAAAGCATGGTTCTAATCTTTAATGCATCCTATATTGGAATTGGAAATGTATTTTCCTTGAGGAAGTTGGTCTTGCTGCCCTTTTGTTTTGGCTAGGTGCTACATTCGATACTGGGAGTAACACAAATCCTGCTTGGAAAGGGAAGGATGGTCATATATTGTACTTCTCTGTCTGACGTGTTATCAACGCTTATTGACATGCTACCTGCCGTGCAGCTCCTGGAGCACAATAAATTCCATTTCCAGATTAAAGAGCTGTCTGCCTTTTTTGACTGTAAAGCATTTCATGAGACAATTTCTTTGAAAACGATTTTAGTCTTGGAATTGATCGTACAGTATATAGTGTATTATACAGTTTAGACAAGTAGTTTATATTTAGTATTCTATGTTCACCATCCAAAATTTGAATTAAATTGCAGCAGAAAACCATATGGACTGGTAAAGATCAAAGTATGCGAAAGACAATTTGGCACTCGGCTTGTTTTAACCTGATGAAGCCTGCCAAGTTACTCATTTTGTATGAGACAAGTTTGCATTCATTTAGTCTTAAGTGTCCATATATTGTATACAGTCACAGAAAATAGTATGTGAATCCTTTGGTATAGGCTGAATTTCTGCAAGAATTGAAAATAAAATGAGTTCTGATCATTTAACATGCATCAAAAAAGATTTTTTGCAACAACCCTTGAAAAGAAAAAAAGAATGGGGCCATAGTGGACATTTCCATACTAAATAAAAAAATTGAAAAAAAAGTTTGGTATCAGTCCCATAGCATAACTGCCTGAGTAATATTTCTTCTTTTGAAAAGACACATCATTATAATTTGATAACAAGTAAGAAAAAGGAAAAAGACCCTTCATTAATTGCTTATGAAAAAAAAGTAGCTACAGTAGTTTTTCTGTAAATGTAAGAATATATATAGATATATATATCTATATATATTACATTGACCTAATATGGAAGAGCAGAGGCGGTGCATCAAGGTGATAGACCCCAGCGCAAAAAAACTTTTGGGTGCTCAGACCCCTGCCTAAACACAAGCGCAGACACACCCACTCACAGCCACTCGAGAGACCTGCTATTGTCACCAGGTGTTTTCGCATTTTTTTCCAAATATTCTCAATTGTATATCAAACATTAACAATACCACAAAAAGGTTGGGGCAGCACGACAGCCTCACAGTTCAGCGGCCGTGGGTTTAAATCCAGCTCCGGCCTTCCTGTGTGGAGTTTGTATGTTCTCCCGTGGACACATGGGTTTTCTCACATTCCAAAAACTTGCATGGCGGGTTGATTGGTCACTCTAAATTGCCCCCGAGGATGAGTGTGAGCGTGGATGGTTGTTCGTTGCTGTGTGCCCTGCAATTGGCTGGCAACCAGTTCAGGGTGTACCGCACCTACTGCCCGAAGACAGCTGGGATAGGCTCCAGTACCCCCGCAACCCTCCTGAGGTCAAGCAGATCAGATAATGATCCGGATGGATGGACAAATGTTCTGATCCATAATACTACAACCTTTAAATCAGTTTAAATATATGCAATAGGTGCCTTCATGGGCCCCAAACTCCATCTGGGCCCCGGTCCATTGCACCGTCGGTATTTAAATTCAAATAATTCAACAAATGTCTGCTAGGCTCAATGGACTGAAGCAACATTGTAAAGCCCAGTTTAAAAAGTGTGACTGACCCCATCATAAAGACGAATGACCTTGAGCAAGGCAACGAAGCCCCCACCACCTTTCTTATTCTTGAAGCTATTGTTGCTTAAGGTGGCTCCAGTAAATTAATCATGCAATATGTACACAAGTCAACGTCAGGTTTGGAATTCACATATGAATAAAGACTTTAGAGAGGATATTTTTCACAAAATATTGCTGTTCTGGCTATTCCTGTTATTAATATTGTGGTCTTAATATGGTAACTCAGTCATGAATGACGTGCGATGCAGTTTTGAGTGAAACAAACCCTTCTGCAGCCTTGAATTTTCCTATGACGTCTGAGGTGCCTTTTGTTATTCTTCACAATAATCAGTGCGAAGAGCTGGAGGTGGAAAGAAATGAGTTGTACCTGCGCACATGCTTTACCAAAGACCAATTTCATTCCTGCGTTTGCTCACAATGCGATGTGCTGTCATTGGCTGCACGCCTCCCACTCTGTGACATATATTAATCTCGGCTGCCTCCTTTCACCCGGGTCGCTGCTCTGCCTGCTGGATTATCCTCAGTCTCAATGCTGAAAACTACTCGAACCAGTGAGAGGGAACCTGCAATTATCACATTTAAGGATGCCCTTCTTGAAGGTAGGTCTGAGGCAGTCGACGACGATCAACATTGTGTGTTGCATCTTTGTTGTTGCTTATGTTTATCTGTGATCACCTCATAAAAGTGTATCCACTTTTTCTGCCATGAATCATCAGTGTGGATGTTTTTCATCACATATAAGGAAGCCGCATCATTTTACCTGATTCACGCTGGAAATATTTAAGAACAGACGAGGCAACAGTATTTACTCGTATTATTTTTCTGTTCCCCTGAAAGGGCCATGATCGAAAGTTCAGAAATGACATTTGACTTCTGCCTCCCTCCATCATTAGGCATGCTGTCTATGTCAGGGGTGGATGAAGGCCAAGCCTGATCCCTCAAAGAAACATGGATGGGGGCGTTGAATGTCATCCCACACACACACAAAAAAAGTCAGTCCTTCCAAATGCATCCCGTTGGCATTTTATCGACCAATGAAAGGCTGAAACGATAATGACTTTGTGCTAGAACGTTTTGCTTCATGATATCTGAAATAGTACTTTGCACATAAATGTGCATTATTCATGACAGTATTCAAACATTGATGTCATGACTTAAATGATTTAATCTATTTCAAGTACAATGACAAGGTTTTTGTGAGGTATCAATCGTATTATAATTTAATTGACACAGTTTGTATTTTGATTCATTTATACATGCTGAGTTTGAAAGAATACATTTACAACAGTTGTCTGTCTTCATGTGCTTGTGATTGACTGGTGACCAATTCAGAGCATGGACAGGTTTTAGTCCTTGTCAGACTTTGTAGAGGATGGGCATGTCACATTAAGAGTACAAGTCGCTGCCATCAGGAAAAGCTGCAATCAATAAATCAACAGAAGTGTTGTGTATTCAAAGGTACTTTATACAAGTGGCCTTGACTGGTTTGTGTTGTACGTACTTCTTGTAAATGCTGCACCCTCGTATCTCACACATGCGCACGGAATTACATCCATTAGTCACCTGCCTGATTCACAACACAATTCACAATATTTTTAACAGGGTGGGTTATTGTGATTTATTTTGTCTAATTTTTTCATCTGGGAGAAAATCAACATCACCCACTTAGGTGTGCAGTACACCAGAAAAACAAAAACCAATCAGTGCAGTATCTCTCATTTATATAAAAATCAGGGTGATCGAAGCACAAACCCGAGTTGTTTTGACACAATTCTGATACTGCTTATGATCAATTACAGCATCAATAAGAGTGACTAGTAGCGAGACTGATGCCCAATCGCCAGGCTACAATGGGTTAAGCTGTCTGTTATATCCAATCAGACAAGCGTGAGCCCTTGAGTAGACACTGCTTATAATCAATTACAGTATCAAATAGTATAATAGTCACAACTCATGATCAATTGCTATGACTTATTATTAACTTCAGGATCGCGGATCGTCGGCGACTTACATGGACAACAAACACTTCACTGCGTTAAACAAGCGGCACATTTTATTTAACCCACAGTATAAAGTGTACAAGCAAGCAAGCAAGCAAGCAAGCAACAATTGTATTTCAGCTCATAGATTACATGCAATACATAAATCTCATTACCGTGTGCTGGAAGGACGGAGAGCCCCGGCGTTCTCAGTAATGCGAGCAAAAAATACGATGCTGGGCGTCCGCGCGTAGAACCCTCAGCTGACTCTACTTTCGTTTTGCCTCCGTCACATTCTTATAGCCAATATTTCACCCCATCCCCTCCCGTTCGAGTGCGCTTTGATGGTTCGCATGGTCCTTCGCACAACTTTGGCCTTTGCCAATCCTTACTCCCTTTTCGTTATCGGCTGTACCTTTTCGCATGAGTCAGACATTCCTGGTGCTTAGGCCCTGTGCGAATTCCCTCCAATTATTCCCATTCTCATAACACATAGATACAACCTGTGCAAATTCTCATAACACATAGACACAGACATCTACTAACGCGTGTATATAGGTATAAAATGGTTATTATGCAGCATTTATGTGGTAAAACAACATTAATAAACCATATTTCACTTCACGAGTACACGGGTATACGCTGCGGATTCTTGCCAACACAGACTACTTTTAATCTGCAGTAGGTGTGACGATGCAAATGACTTGCTACCCAGAAGACAAATGACAACAACCTTATGGCTCTCTTTTTTGGGGGGGATTTATTTTCCCAGGCTGTGCTGTGCGCACCTATGGGTGAGTGACGCATTATTCAGGATGCTGAATGTAAATTGGAGGCAGCAGAACAATGGATGAGTCAATAGAGGTACGAACAGATGGCAATTCTCTGCTGAAGGCCGTCTATCTGAGTCGTCTGCGTCTGACTCGGCTGCTTCTGGAGGGAGGGGCCTACGTAAACGAAAGCAACGAAAATGGCGAGACACCACTCATGGTGGCTTGCAAGACACGCCACTCGGATACTCAGAGTGTGCCCAAACACAAAATGGTCCAGTAAGTTCAAAAAATTGGAAACATTTCAAATGTATGCATTTTTGTTTAATGTTGTCTTTGAATACAACAGGTATCTGCTGGAAAATGGTGCCGATCCAAACATTCAGGACAAGAGTGGGAAAACGGCCTTGATGCATGCGTGCCTTGGACAGGATGAAAGTGAAATCCTGTCCCTCCTGCTGGGCAGTGGTGCCGATCCAACTCTGGAGGACCACTCTGGCTTGTCAGCACTAGTTTATGCCATTAATTCGGGTAACAGGGGCATCCTCAAGATCCTTCTGGATGCTTGTAAAGCGAAGGGAAAGGAGGTCATCATCATCACCACTAACAAGCAACCATCAGGCCATCAGACAACAAAGCAGTACCTAAATGTCCCTCCGCCCTCTGACCTCGAGGAGCATCCGTCCTGCACACCAAGCTGCTCGTCTCCGCTTGACATCCGACGACGGGTTCCTCCACAGAGTGCGTTTCCTCAACCTGGTTGTCCCCTTCTCAGCCTCAGAAACACAAAGTGTCCAGGTTTTTGCGTGAGCTTCGCTACATCGCAAACAGATTCTCCAATTCAACATCCTAGTCCGATAAATGCTCCTAATGTGGACAAGCGTCTTCATCTCCAGCGATTACACTCACAGCAATGGGTCAAAAATCCGCCCCTACTTCTTCAGAAGGGCCAGACCTCGTTGCTGGCAGAGGAGCAAGTCGAATCTCCGTCAGAGGAGGACTCATCTTTCAGAGGCCTCGCCTTCCATAATCGACCTCCAGCTGTTTCGCGCCATCATAGTATGGACATGAAAGATGGACTCCTGAAAGCAATGGATAACATATCAGGGAATGACAACAAAGGGCGAGGTGGAAGAGATTTTGCTCGTAAGATGTCATATGACAGTGCTGCACACACAACACATTCCACCTCGCACCCTAACTTGCATCACGAAAACAATCTCCCGTTTCCTCATGAATCAAGTCAGGCCGATGGCGATACATCAGATAGCCTTCGACAGTTAAATATTTCCAGTCTGCAAAACGTTATTCACCGACGTAACATTGGCGTTGACCATTACAGTTCCGATTCTCAGTTACCGCAGTTCGGCAGCAAAGACAAAAGCGTAAACTGCCTGACAAAGGGGCTGGACAGGTCCAAGCTGACAAACAGCAGGTCCTCCACTCTATCAGGATCCAGAGAGTCTTTAGATAGTTGTGTTCAGAGACGAGGTGCCGCTGGACTCGAACGAAGAGGCTCGGCGGCGCTCCTCCAGGATCACATCTCCTCCACTCGGCCAGGATATCTCCCGCCTCTCAACCCGCATGCTCCCATTCCAAATATTGGTGGAAACTCCATCAGTCTGAGCCCACTGAGCAAAACACTCAATACTGTTTATAAAGGATCGAAGCCTGTTCTGCCCTGTGCGCCTATTTTCCCACAAGTCACCAAAAACAGTCAAATGCTTTGGAGGCGCCATTCCATGCAGAGTGAGCAGATTAAGCAGCTGTCCAATTTTGAAGAAAAGTTGGTCCACTAGTCATTTTCAGTTTTCTTGTGCATTGGTTCTGATTAATTTTCAGTTTTTCTCTCAGCTTCAGTATTGGTTTTACACCCATACACAACTCTCTGGCTTGTATTTTGGTGATACCTCATCTACAGTCAAAACTCTCAAATCTCAAACTGACCTGAAGTCCAATTGTTTTCAAAATCAATGTAGTTGGACACACCTGGGCAAAGCTGCTGTTTGTGCACCTAGTTCACGCATCACTGATCAAAAAAAAAAAAAAGCGTCGCCCTGCCGCTCGTTGTCCCGGAAGCAATTTCTTTCGCCACTCCTTACATGCTCTGCGCCAAGCTATCTTGCGTCGCAGCAGTATGAGCTTTATTTCTACTACATCCAAGTCCGTGCACAGCAGCAGCAACGAGCTGCGTGATGACAAATAACCCCACTATCAAGTAGCCTTCTAAACGAGGAGGCGAACAATTGGGCGCCAAGCATGCTAATCGCTAAAATGAATTACAGAGTAAGTGCTTCGATGTACGCTCGACTTTTAACTGAAGTCTGACTCGAACCGCGTTTGGGCGGAGAGCCAGAAGCTCTGAACAGAAATGTTGTATTGCAATCATTACCTATCGAAACATAAAATAAGACGACCGTTACGTTAGCAATTTAGCAGACTTTCTCAGACCGGAACGCTGAAACAGGTGACGTCATCACAACGAAGAGGTTTGATGTCAAACGTATAGTAAATATTTGTCATCTAATCAATATTTGCACCACAGAGTAGCGAGTTTTGAGATCCTCACAATAATAGTTCTCAAAATTATATTTCTCACCAATTTAGCTTTGCTAAGGGACATTTTAGGGACGTAATCTAACATCAATATACAAAGAAAATATACATTAGTACGGAATGTAAAAAAAATGGTGGCGGGGAGCGGCGCAAATTGTTTTTTTCTTGGTGGGGGGGCGTGACAGAAAATAATTGAGAAGCACTGGTAGATACTATATGCGTTGACATTTTTGCGATGAAGCGATTGTTTTTTTTCTTAATTACATTTAATGGTTAACCTCATGATTATTAAGAATTAAAATGATTGTTTTCTGGGAGGTGTTTTTTGAACTTGCAATTTTCAGCAAAAAATGGTTTGAATGGTGGAATTAAACTTGATTTATTTCTGACATCTCAAGGAATCCCTGTGAGTAATCTCTAATTTGGCCATTCAAAGGTTCAGTTTGGGATTAAATATTTTATTCATTTTAACGACAAGTGCTCAAATGCATGTTAAGCACGGTAGGCACATACTTACGAATTATTGCATAACCAAATTTATAATATTGTATTAATAATATTGTGATAAAAGTCCTAGCAGGGGACACATTTAAACATTTAGCATCTGATCTTCATGTATTATTTTTAACAACTGAATTTGTATGCCGCAACACTTTGCTGTATTTCAAAGCGAAATGCATTTGATTGGCATACAATAAATAAACAATAGAACGAAAGGTCCACATTATGGGATCTGGAATCCACAGAGTATTTTTGTCCCCCCCAACCTCCCCCACAAATCCATAGTGTGGTGAAAAATGATAATCATCAGTCAATTTCAGTCAAATATGATTTTGGCTGAATGGATGATGAAACTGTGTTCAGATTTCCGTAAAATGTTCAAACTCAAGAGTGGTCTCCAACTCCCCTCCATTTACACTCTCACAGTCGACGCTGAGGATTATTCACCATGGTAATTCAATAATTCACAAGACATGTTATGCGTCATGAGTGTAATTCTTCACAGAAGTGGATTTTAAAGGTTGAGTGCAAGTGTTGCCACTGACAACCTGGTTTCCTACAATACTTACTTCAAGGATGCAATCTTATGAAACGGCAATTTGGATAAAAGGCTTTCTAAAGAGAAAAGGTCTTCTCAAATAATGGGAAGCGGGAGAACAGAATTTTTGAAGGCAAAAAAATGAAATATTCAGTAGACATTCAAATAATAAAAAAAATTTGTCTATGTTACTATTTTATTAAGACCCCAAAATGGAGGTATGCATAAAATGGCTGTAATTCCTCCATGGTAAATGTTAACTCCATTACATCAATTCATCTAATTTCACTAATAGTCTAAATAATTCCGGTCTAGCTAGTCTAATTTAATTTTAAGAAGTTAACATGGAGCAAAGACATTAGTATGAATGCTAACAAAGCAGCACTTTTAGCGTAACCAAATACATTTCTTTATGAAATGAAGAAATGTGCGACACAAAACCTTAGAGCAACAGATTATGTTTACAATACCATTTCATTTATGTATGTAAATATGCAATGTATTCACTTGTAAAAAGTGATGGCAGTAACACGTATAAGACGCACGTTACTTTTAAATATGCACATTTTTTAGTTACTTATTCCACACAAGTAGTCAGACTACGGTAACTTCTCTAACATCAAACAGCATTCATTTGATGAACACATTTTCATCTACATGTGAGCAGGGTTGATGATTGTCTTACAGTTCATTACCAAATATGTCAATAACTCAAATCCTACAATAAAACAGTCAAACTGGCAAGAATGTCTTACTTCTCAAATCTCATTACAATGAATAAAAACAACCCTAGGTATCTCTTCTCCACCTTCGATCTTTTAACCAGCTCTGATCTTAAAAAGTGCAGACCACTTCAGAAGTAAAAACGATGACATAAGATCCAGTCTTTTAGCTCATCAAAATGTAACTTCTATTAACGCTGGACAGTCATTTTTACCAGAGGAAACACTGGAAAGTTTTGCCCGGGTCGATGCAAGGACACTTGGTCGAGTTTTCTCCCAGATAAATCAAACAACCTGCCTTTTAGATCCAATTCCTACATCACTTTTAAAAGTTTTTTATGGATTTTTTGAGGAACAGATTTTAAATATAGTTAATTGCTCTCTTCAGACGGGTGTCTTCCCCACTGCGTTTAAAACGGCGGTGGTGAAGCCCCTTCTGAAGAAGAGCAATTCAGACCCCAGTGTTTTAAATAATTACAGACCTGTATCCAACTTACCGTTTTTAAGTAAGATTTTAGGAAAAATTGTTTTTCTACAGTTAAATTATTTTTTAAATACAAATAATGTTTTAGAGAAATTTCAATCTGGTTTTAGAATGAACCGCAGTACAGTGACAGCTCTTTTAAGGATTTTAAATGATTTCAGGTGTTTTGCAGATGCAAAAAAACTCAGTTTTGGTGCTACTGGATTTAAGTGCCGCGTTTGACAAGGGAGATCACCACATTTCATTAAATAGACTTAAAAACCTAGTGGGCATCTCTGGTACTGCTTTTAACTGGTTTTATTCCTATCTCACAGACAGACGTTTCTTTGTAAGTATGGATACCTGTTCCTCCAAAACCCATGAAATTAAATGTGGGGTTCCCCAAGGTTCAATTTTAGGCCCAAATACTTTTTAATCTGTACATGCTTCCTCTTGGGGATGTCATTAGGAGACACGGCATCAGCTTCCACAGCTACGCTGATGACACACAGCTGTATATTGCCGTGTCTCCGGATGACACAAAGCCTATCGATACCCTTTTAAATTGCATTTTAGATATTAAGTCATGGATGGCAGAGAATTTCCTACAGCTCAATCAGGAAAAAACAGAGGTTTTAGTGGTCGGTCCTGAAGGTCAGAGAGAAAAACTTTTACCAAAACTACAAGCTTATAAATCATCACAATTTGTGAAGAACCTGGGCGTCATTTTTGACTCTGAGCTCAGTTTTATTCCTCATATTAAAGATGGAACCAAGATTGGTTTTTATCACCTTAAGAATATAGCCAGAGTCCGCCCGTTTCTCTCTCAGGCTAACACGGAGGTGCTGATGCATGCTTTTATTTCCTGCCGCCTAGATTACTGTAATGCCCTGCTCTCTGGTCTTCCCAAAAAGAGTATTTCCAGTCTACAACTACTTCAGAATTCAGCCGCACGGGTGCTGACGAGAACCAGAGGGCGGGCACATATTACACCAGTTTTAAAATTGCTGCATTGGCTCCCCGTGTGTTTCAGGGTTGATTTTAAGGTGCTTCTATTAGTTTTTAAATGCCTTAACGGTCTTGGGCCATCTTATTTATCTGACCTTTTCTCGTATCAACCCTCGCGGAACCTGAGGTCCTCTGCCACCGGCCTGTTAATTATTCCTAGGGTGAGGACTGGAACACATGGCGAGGCTGCATTCAGCCATTCTGGTCCTCGTCTATGGAATAGCCTGCCCGAGGACATCAGGTCCGCAGAGACTGTTGATATTTTTAAAAGGAGGCTCAAGACTCACCTTTTTAGTTTGGCTTTTAAATAATTTATCTTAGTCTTTTAATTCAGGACTGTCATTTTATCTATTATCATTGTCTTTAATTTTTTTTAGCTTCTTTGTCTTTTAGTATCATTTTTCTTTTATATTTTAGCTTTGTCTTTTTATATTGTTGTCTTTTAATTTTTAGCTTCTTTTTCTTTTAGCATTATTATTTTCTTTTATATATTTTAGCTCCAGTGTTTCCTCAAGGGGGGCCTCCGCGCTGGGAGGTGTGGCTGGCCTTCTCACAGGGGGCTTCATCCCGGAGGCTCCTTCGGCCCGGCGGACCGGGGCCCTCTGCACTATGTGTAGGGTCTACCCCGGTCAGTCTGGGCCAGGGGTCTGTGTGTTGGCGGAGCTCCCTGTGGCCGTGGGCCGTCATCCCTCTCAGCGCGGATGACCTACCCTGGATACATGGTTTCTCTGTGCCTTGCCATGTCTTTCTGTCTTTCTACTAAGATGGTTTATTAAGTTGTGTGAATGCGAGTGTTCTGTGTGTATGCGAGTTCAGGCGTGTATGTGAATGTGTCTTGTGTTTATGTTGAGTGGGTGGAATGGGTTTTAGTTTTTTGTTGTATTTTGGATGTTATTGTACAGCACTTTGAGCTGCATTTTATGTATGAAAAGTGCTCTATAAATAAAATTTGATTGATTGATTGATAAAGCAGGGGTGGCAAACCTTTTGATTGGCGAGCCACAATGGGTTCTAAAATTTGACTGAGGGGCCTGACCAGAAGCAGATGGATGGAGTGTGTTGGTAACCTCACCCCATCTGAGAAAAGTTTAATTTTAAATATAAGTGAAGAAAATCATTACAACAATATACACGTCTTTGAAAAACTACCGTATTTACAAAATAAAACATTAACAAGGTTTATTTAATTTTTTTCAAGTTTGGCAGGCCGGATTAAAACGTTAAAACCGGGCCGTAGTCTAAAGTCACAAGCCAATCAAAATGTCCAGTAGCCACTTTTTTTTTTTTTTTTTTTAAACTTTAGCTCTGGCTGTTATCATCTACCTGCCTCATACAATCTTTGTTTATTTCTCACACTAATTGCACTCTGAAGTGGAGTGTGAAAATGAAGCATTCGCGCTTGGGCATAATAAACGTTATTATGTAAGGTTACGGCATCGTATTTATTGGAAATGTAGGAGTCCCAGCAAGGGGTACAAATCAGCTGTTCATTGCCAACGACGGTGGAATCCTGCAGACAAACAAATTTTGACCAAACGTAAACGCCGAGTTGTTCCTTTAGTCAAACTGTTGTTGGTGACATTGGTTGTGCTGATTTAAAGAAACATTTTTTGAATGTTGTCGTCACGTACAAATAGATCACTGGCACGCAGCTCAGAGCTGCAACAGTCTCTGAACTGAGAGGAACTATTGAACCAGAATGCAAGCAAATGACAAGGGAATTGTTACATAATGCGTACTACCCCAACAGTTCACGTTTTCAGCAGTGTCGACCAGAACGCACAACGGTTTTTAATATATTACAAATAAATAAATCACAATAAACACCTAGTTTACAAATATTATTATTATAATAAGTGTGGATGCGTTTTTTGGGACACCCTTTATACACACACACACGCCCTCACACACGCACAAATATTATCCTGCCCCTTAGTTTACATTTCCAATTATTACATTGGTATCCTTTTTTTTGGTATATACAAAGAATCCCTACGTATAAAGCACTTATTTTTTCAACTTCCTTTTGACACCACAAGTGATTCCATAAATTAACACCTTTAACAGAGACACACGTTTGCTTCATGTTAGTTCTTATCTTTAATTTTTCAAGTCACATATGCCTCTGAAGTTATAACAGCAACCCTCTTTGATTTTGAACAGCTTCTGAATACTGTGGCAAAGAAGCGACATTATCAAGCAGCCTCCTTGTGCGGTTCAGGATAGGATTTTTAGAATAGAATAGAATAGAAATCCCTTTATTGTCATTGTACTCAAGTGTGCAACGAGATTAGAGGGCTCCCCTCTCCAGGCATTTCAGGTGATTGTCATTTTCAATGATAAATTCCATGTTTAAAAAAACGTGGAAACAGAATGCACTTTTTCAAGCAAGTAATCAGTAAAATAACAATTGTTTTTCCAAATTAACTGTGGCAACACCGCTTGAAAATAACAAAAGCGGTACAGTGAACATCTAGAGGCTTGATGGTTCCCATTTTCAGCCTTAATAATGATGGCTCAGATCTCCTCTTGTTAAGTCTGTCAGCTGTGTCCTTAGTGCCTCTGGTAGGTCATAGCAGATCCTGCGGACATCTATACACATTCTGTAAGGTAGCAGGTCCTCTACTTTAAATTGGTCATTCTGGCCGGTCCACACTGTTAGAGAGTACCTGCACACAACAAAAGTGTATAATAGTAGTGTCTATAACAGTATACACAGCTTTTTCCAACTATCTTTATTATGCACAAGCACATCTGTGTGGGAAATAATTTCAGAAAATGTCAAATCAAATCAAAATAAAGTAATTAAACATCATACAAAAAAATAAAGCATAAAAAGAAAAAAAAACATTTTACATTGTATATTCAACAAAAGAAATATTTTTCCCAAAGTGAGATGCTGAAAAGCAACAAACCCCGGAAGTGTACAGAGCCAGTCAGAAAGCGACATGTCAAATTTATCTGAGGCAATGCAGGTGTTCGAAGAGTTGGAGAAAGAGGAAGTTGTCGGCATGATGATTGTTGGACCATACGTGTATGAGCCAGATGCTCAGAATGCTGAAAATGTGTCCAAACAAATGTATGTGGAGTGGAGACATGACCCATTGAGAGTGGAAGAAGACTGAAAGACTGCAGGAATTCGCCTCGCGTTACGGTTTGAAAGTCGATGCTGTGCCGTACTGTAAATTGCGCACGATGTTGGTGCATTTAGTTGGGTAGCATTGACATCATAATGGCTTGGTGTCTTACATTGTCAAATTAGCTTTATTTCGTCACATTTTGATCATACTAGTAGGCATAAATAAGGTATTGCAAATCAAAAAATTCTTGTAAATTCACAGTTAGATTGACTTGTGATTGGCAGTTTTCCAAGAGGGCGTGTGACATGATCATCAAAACAATTCACACACTACACAGTTTTCCTAAGTGATTGTAACCCCACCTACATTTTTGCAATGTATTTATCAAAAGCAAACCGTTTGAGAAGACAGACGTCTTCAAAAGCAGTTATCAAGACGATCAATAATGCTGCACAATGGCCGGCTGGCAATTCGGCCTTCTTGAAACGACGTCACTCTCCTGAGATGATCCAACATATGCAATTCTGTTGTTGAGCGCATCGCTATGGGTCTAATTATGAATTTGGGTGGGTTGCGTTGAAAAAAACTAAAGTATGCTTACAATTTTTTGGGCCGTTAGTATTACTCATCAGATGGCTGACGGTGCCACATGTAATTCTATCATGCGTGATTATAGCAGCCATCCCCGGTGTTACTGAATTAAGTAAGAAAAAAAAATAAATAAAAAAAAATATCAATGCCCTTGATTTCTTCCTTTAACAAGATATAATTACTAAAACAAGGAAGATTATCAAAATGTTTTTTATTTATGTTTGACTTCCCCCCCCCACAAACAAAAGCCGTTTTTCTAATATCAACGTAAATTTACTTGACAACAATTTTCACGGTTCCCTATGCAGGGGTGTCAAACTCAATCACGCAGGGGGTTGAAATACAAAGCTGTCATGGACAGACAGAACAAATATTTATAGAACAGACTAAAAACTACGATAAGCGTTTTTGAGCATTAATATTCATCCAAAAAACTTTAGCATTCCAAAATAAATCAACTTTTTTTTTTACTCTGTATAAATCTCAAAACTATACAAATTCAAAATATGAACAACAAAAATAAACTATCAAGAATAGAATAGAACAGAATTCAACTTTATTGTCACGGCACACAACAGTCAAGAGCAACGAAATGTAGTTTGTATCTATCTAGAAGTGTTTAGCAATAGAAAATAGATTATTGATTTGCAGTTGAGAAAATTTTTTTTTACAGTGGTGCAATGAGGTATGTTTTCGTGATACCAGATATAAAATATTGCTGTAGTGTAAACGTTAAATCAAAAATAATTTGAACTAAACTTTTTATTTACAACATTTTGCCTTATCGTTAAGATAACATAACGGCCAAGCTCGTTGTCATCGCTTTGCAGGAAATAACTCTTCATAGTTCAATGCAGAGGTTGCAAAAATGACTAATATAAAAACTAAATAAATTTTTTTTTTAGCTGACAAAAGTGAACTGTCAAGCGCATATTTGCACCATCTGCATTAGACTATGAAGAATCATTTCCTGCTAAATGTTACTGGAAAGAACTCGGAGGAGAGAGAAATGGAAAAGAGGCACGAGAGCAGCCCTCGACAAACAGCATTGAAGACCTGCTTGACGTTTCTGCTTCAACAGGTCAATTAAATTGTGTGAATTGGCATCAAGAAAGAATGTGCATGTTAACCAAAACGCATTGGTATCAGAACGATCTCCACATGCAGAATGACTAAAAGTGATCAAGCGACAGTTAATACACTGTCTGTACAAAAAGTACACGTTCATATGAGCTGCATTTCTTTGATGCTTCACTGGGCGAAACTAAGCTGTTTCTGCACCGTGACTGATTGAATGAATCATCACAAGCTCTTATCTGCATTCACCTTTTCCACTTTATACTGCACCGCTCACTCAAATCACAATGGCAGGCGCAGTTTGAACCACCCACACAGTTCGTAGACACAAGAACACATTTCCACATGATCATTACATGTTTGTCAAGACAACATATCTGTAATTGTAATGGTATATGCGGGATTATTAACACTTTTCGGTACGGCATGTTTGGTTCGGCCCACTTGCGTTCCGTTTCAATTTTTGTTATCAACGTGAATTCATGCCCGAGAATAGTTTTCAAACGGACGCTATTGAGTATCGCACGCGTAGAAGAGTGAGGCGGCACAGAAGAGGAGCGACCACGCCAGAAGCTGTGATAAATTAGAAATGTATGGCTAAATGACATTATTATGGCATATGCAAACAAGCCAGAGTTGTATTTTGCAGTCCGGAAGTTACACATGTGAATAGGAAATTAGCCGGCTAATGAGCTTTAAAAAATGTTAATGAATTATGCCGTTACCCTCTCATCACTCTGACGTTTTTTTGTTTTTGTTTTGAGCTGCATGGCAAGCGCTTTAAAAAGACAAATACAGACATTGACACTGAACAAGGGGCAGTGGCAGAAGGGTGTCTAGTTTGCGGTCGGAGCCTGATCTGGCAAAATAGGGCCACCAATGACAACGCATGGCATTGTTTTTTTATTGCAACAGGATTGCGGACATACTCAATTGTTGAATGCTGAGGCTGTAAATATTTGCTTAAAGTTCTGGAGCCCTGCTATGCTATCATCTCACGTTTGGTCAAAAGCTATACCTGCACTAAAAAAAAATCAAGTTGATGTTGCCAAAAAGCTGTTGAGCGTGTCCGCTGTGTCACTCACCACAGATGGATGGGCATTGTGGGCCGCAGAGAGCTTTTTACCAGACACAGAACATTACATTACGCCAGAGTGGAGGATGCGAGCTGTGTACGAGCAACACACGAGCACAAACCTGGCCGAGCACCTGAAGTGTTCCTCATATTAAAGATGGAACCAAGATTGGTTTTTATCACCTTAAGAATATAGCCAGAGTCCGCCCGTTTCTCTCTCAGGCTAACACGGAGGTGCTGATGCATGCTTTTATTTCCTGCCGCCTAGATTACTGTAATGCCCTGCTCTCTGGTCTTCCCAAAAAGAGAATTTCCAGTCTACAACTACTTCAGAATTCAGCCGCACAGTGCAAGAATGGAAGTGGAGCGACCTGGGACAACAATACCTGTCACCAGAGACAACGCCAAGAACATCTTCAACGCGGTAAAAGAATCAAGACTGGGTCCTCAGATTGGTTGTTTTGCACATACAATAAATTTGGTCTCGCAAAAAACCAGAGGAGTATTCAGATTATTGGGTAAAGTCAGAAAGATAAAATTACAGGTAGTGTATTTTTTATAGTGTAATTTCTTACAATATCACTCATACGGGTCCTTCAATTGATCTTTTTCTATAAATTTACCGTTTGCTTCACATCCTTTCTAAAATAAACATATTGTATCTTTTATAAGTACCAAAACTATAGCGAAGCCTCCAAGATATCGAAGCGAAATGGGATTTTAGCATACCGTTACACTCCTACTAAATATTTAATACCAATTTGCACAATTGCATAACAAAAGTTACATTATACTCATCATCATCATTGGCATAAATGCTGCAAATTATAATTATTAATCCGTTGCGGGAGCTGATTTATGTATTCAAACCCAATTTAAATATGTAAAAGAATGAATAAAAATCAAGCTAGTCAAGTCATAAAATCTTGCCCAGTCACATTATATATTGGAGTAATAAAAATATTTATTTTCACTGATTCAACTACAAAAAGTACATTGTCTAAAAATTTAATTAATATTTACATCTCTAAAAATTAAGTGTAAAAACAATTATTTTACAAATTAAGTCTACACTTAAATTTCAAATCTTTATTAAAATTAGTGTGTGTAAATGGGTGAATTAAAATCATTCACTTTGTAGGTTGTCACTTTTTGAAGTTGAGTGAAGTTATTAGTGTTACGGGGGCTCTGCCACATCAAATATGGTGGACTCGCTCACGACCAAAAAACTAGTCTGTAGGCTCTATTAACGATGTTGTGCTCCATGTTAGACTCCAATTAAGATGAAAAAGATTGCGGTTTTGAATGGATTATTGAAAGGAAATAGCATAAACACGGAAATACATCACTGTTTTTGTTCAGAGCACGCTTTACTGTAGACAGATTGCATAAATCTGTATTTCATTGTCGCAAAAGTATTCACATAATTGCACGGAAGTTATTTAGAGTCGAAAATGATTGCACACCATCACAGTGTCACAAGCCTGTATTTAGTCACCCGCAACTTGATTGCGGTTCATGTTTAAGTCACCACTTCACATCAACAAGTTGCATTGACTGGGTTGCCAGCTTGGCATGAATGAAACAAAACTACTCTATTTTCTTTCTAAAAAGGCGATCTGTGTTAAAATGCAGATTACAAATAATAAACAAGACAACTTGTGAAGTCGCGTAGTCCGGGTCTGAGTCAAGTCAAGTCAAGTCATTGTCACGTTTTCGGCAACCAAGTCGCAAGTCCTAAAAATAGCAACTCAAGTAAAGTCACGACTCCAGCCCCCCATCTCAGGTAATTCGGGTCATCCATGATACGAACAGAAGCATTGTGGGCAATGCAGGGTCTTGGCTGGGCCTGTTTTAGCCATCGAGCCTGAAAGTGTTTACCAAAACATTTCAACCAAAATACTTTAACACGATGCAAATCTCCCTTCCATGGCAGCATAGTGGGATCTAAAATGGAAGTATGTTGTATTTGGAAGCGAACATTAGCACACGTGTGTTTTATGTAACTCAATGTATCGATTACGCAGGAATTAGTCAGTGATTCTCAAGCATCTAAAAAGGAAGCACGTTGTAGCTGATGCTAGATTTCATTTCTGAAAGTCGTGTCTGAAAGCTAGACAGAGTAAGCACATACAGGTTACGGTGCGTGTTTAACGTTGTAGCACGATGTCCTGTTTGATACACCAACATATTGTTGCGTTTACTACAAATTACAGAGGCATTAGCCAACTCCAGTTTATTAACAAGCAAAACACAGTTTTGGTTTCTTAGAGCTTCCCCCTAAGATGGATAAAAATAAGTGAATTTTGCTACTTAACTCATATTCCACCAATGCAATTTTAATCAGAATGACATATTTTGACTGGTGGGGCTGCGTTGAATATTGTTGTGCAAAGACAGTTTTGGGGTTGGCTTCCCCTATAACATTTTTTTTTTCCATTTCAGGTGCATACCACATGCATATTGTGTAGAGCAGGAGTGTCAAACTCATTTTAGTTCAGGGACCACATGGGACCAATCTATTACCATGGGGGCCTGAACCGTCAATATTATGTAGATTGACACTATTTGCATGCTGTCGTGCAAATGGCGGGGGTCAACTGTGTGACATATAAAAGAAATCTCTAAAAAAAAAAAAAAAAAAAAAAAATTAAAAAGTACATTTTGTATGAAACACAGAATGATATGACCTAAAAATTAAATCAATAAATAAATACAATGTAACTCAAATATCCAGTGGCAGGAAGAAGTCCCAATCAAAATATGTTGCTTTACAAGTTGTTTTCAAGGAATACAGTCGAGTGCAAAGAATTGAATTGAATACAGCAGCGCTTCAATAAACATTGAGGAATACCTCCCACGTAGCATTTTAGTTTTGCCAACACAAGTTTGGCATCTTGTTTAGCGAACGTTTCATTCAACTATTATGACTCAGTCTGAACACTAGGTGGCACCCATGTAATGAGGTACTTGAAGTGTCTTTGACAGAAGAAAAAGAAAACTCATGAAGAAGAAATTATGTCATGCTGAAAACAATAGCGCTGTGAGCTAAATTAAGCTATGCTAAAAAGTAACAAAATTAAAAAAAGCACTACAAGACCGAGTCGAATGTCCACTGCTGGCCCAGATTGTGACCCACGCAAAGTGTGAATCTCTTTGAGCCGACTGAAGTCTTTCACCTGCGCTGAGCGATGAAGCTCAATGCTAATGTCAACGCTAGTGTCGTTCCCCACTTTTGATCACTTCAGCGATCATGGTTAGCTTGTTACAAATTGAAGAGAGCTTTAACTGCAACAAGAAGGAGCAAACCAGTTCACAGATGTTGATGTCAACCATCAATAGCGAAATAACTAACAGTTTTTGTGACATTCACGAACATAGAAGGCACCAAAACTATGCCTGTACGAGCTTTAACGTCGCCATTGGCTTGGGTATGTCACATCTACCTAATTTCTGCGCCGACGGTTGATCCTTGTCATATGTGTTTATATTACAAGTAGTAGAATGTGTTATAAATCAAACCGGAACTTAAGTTTGTATGTTAAATCGTGACATCAAGGCCAGTTCCTTGTTCAACTTGCTGTGCCCATCTGTGCAAAGCTTGTAAAAATTAATAAAAAAAAAAAAAAACATTGAAGGACTTCATTGAAATGTTCGATACAAAATTAAAAGAATTGAGGTCTGGTTTAAAGGGTATTGAATTAAGTATCGAGGTGTATATTCCTTGGATACAACCAACATGGGCCATTTGGCGAATTGAGTGTGAGTAAAGTATAAAAATATGTACAGTCCGACTGAACAACGATTAGTCGACCAGCAAAATGTTTTTTTTGTGGCGGCCCTAATCTCAAGTCATTATTCTATTTAATAAACATTACAACAACAAAAAGAGTATGCGTGAGACACAGTCACCTGTCCGACTGTTGTAGCAGCCATGTGAGCTCAGAGACAGACTGGGCCAAAAGGGACGCCCGCACTGGGAAGGTGACAAGGTGTTCCAGGCCTTGACATATGTCCTGCATCTCATGCACCATTTCCCAACTGTAACCTGAAAAAAAAATGTTATGCAACATTTAGAGATGTCACCAACCGAATGTTTTTAAAATCGATTATCACATTGATTATTTCCTCATTACTCTGGTAAGCGATTGACACAACTGATTTTTTTTTTTTAGATTCATTTGACCTCTTTTTTTTTTTTTTTAATTAGCTCACTAAATATGCTTATTCCAACCACATTTTTGTTTGATAACTGTAAGACGGAAAATAGCCAAACATTGGCGAAGGGGTGTCACAATTATGGTTTTAAAATTCATTAGATTATTATTGTGATGTTATAATTATTGTGACGAGCAAGAAATATAATATTGCATCAAACAATTTTTCTAATGGACTTAACTGAAATATATATATAAAATACTTCACATTTGGTGATTTATATTGATTCCAAAATATAATTCAAGTAAATATCTGTTATAAGTAGGGGTGGGCAATATGGTAAAAATATCACAATTTATTTACAAATAAAATCACGATTTTATAGCGATTAATGTTTTTGTTTTTTAGACTCATTTGCACATTTTTGACCATTTTCAACATATCTAAAATGTAAAAAATAAAATAAACAAAAAACATTTTAACACCAACTAAGCTTTTTGAACAGGTTTTAATTTAAATTGAATGTGCAGTGAATGTAAACACAATAGCTAACATAACGTTACCATAAAAATAGTCATGCTGTATTTTGAAGTCTTTCAAATCCCTTGTTTTCTTTCCACTGTTTCAATGGAAATTTAACTTTAGCAAAGTAATAAGTCACTGCCTAAGTTACGTCTTTCCACCACTTGCTTGTTTTTTTTTCCCATATGGTGTGCTCTTGTTAAATTAATGTGTTGACGTGAGTTTTGTTGGCTTGGCGCTGCCGTGTGTGTCATCTCCGTTTGGTTTGACTGTCACCATCGTGTTTTGGGTGCTCTCTCCGCAAGCGATTACCTAAACAGGTTTGGCGCATTGCCATCCGATGTCCGAAGGTAGTCTCAGCAAACTATGCAAATAACTATGGTTTGGGCCTTGTCGCACAAGGAAAAGCCAAACTAAATCCACACTGTGGATGTTGAGTTTCTTTTCGGGACCAACTTTGTTTAGTGGTGAATTTCCACCATGTCTACCCGCCACACAAACAAACAGGGAGGAGGGAAAGTCACATAGGATGCACTGTGCGCGCTGTGATTGATCGGTCGGGTACGCATTAGCGACTCTGAGCTGCCATAGAGTTGAACTATATAGCAAGTGGCCTATAGACAATCTAACAATCTTTCGCCTTCATAAGATCATCAACACGTTAAAACACGTAAGGATCTAATATTGTCATATCGCCCACCTCTATAGTTACATGCTTGCAAGAAAAAAAAATCGTAGTTGAAAAACAGCAATTAATCATATTTTAAAAAATTCATCACTTTGCAGCCCTAATTGTGTGTGTTGATGGAACTCTTCAAAACTTTGCTTATTAGTGCTTATTAGAAACAAAAGCAAAATGGAACATTATTGTCATGCCCATAGCACCCACTCAGATGCACACAAACATACTGTAATAAAAGGAACGGAGAGGAAGCAGAACATTGGACGACCTTGGTGCACTGAAAGCAACTGTCCCCCCTTTTGCAAAACATGTTCTGACTCTGGATGTATTCTTTCCCTCTGTCTCGATTTAGTGCATGTCTACTTTTGAATGTCTGTAATTATACTGAATAAACTAGACAAAGGACCTACAATGACAAACGTGTAACAGCAATACTGCATTGACATGACAATGAATGTAAAACAAAGAAATCCATTGACTGAAAGTGACATTTGGGATAAAACACAGAACAAAAGATGAAACTTTGTGTAAAGTACATGTGAAGAAAACCACCCCAGGAAATATGCTTATATTAACTTACATCTGATAAATATCAGCCTCCAATGTCATCATTAGTAGTCGTCTAAAAACGGATACCATAAACCCAAACAGACAAGACTATGGCACGAATCAATGAACCCTCACCTGGATTATCAATCCCTGCAGTCCATTTTGTGGTCCAACCAAGCGAGAGCACAATGTTAGAGGGAAGAGTCTTTACAGCAGCCAGGAAAGCTTGAGGCTCCAGTGGTTTGTCCTGACTTCCAGGTCCTGGAAGGACATCAGCATTGATCCAGACGGGAAAGGTCATCTGAGCCAGTGTTTCCTTCAACAGGTCCACAGAAAGAGACACCGCCTCCAAGCTGGATAAAAACACAGAAATGGTTTAGCAAAAGCATCATGTCAGCTCTCAACACCTTGGAAGAATGCAAGATTTCATCTCACCTCTTGAAGTCGAGTTTGATCCCCTTGTCATGCAACTTCACACATTCAAGCCACTCCTTCAGTGTGATGTCACTGTCAGTGTCAGGAGGGTGGCCCATGATTGGCTCCTTGGGGTCATGGCCTCTCATGATTATGTCAGCCTCAATCATATGAGTGGGACCTCAGAGCAAAAATGAGTTAGGTGTGTTGTCTTTGTAGGAACAAACATGAGGTGTGATAATTGGCATTCATGTAAAACGAGTTAGATGATGCTTCAGTTGCAGAGGTGTCAAGACTAAATTTTTGACCAGATGTTCAAATTCCACAGTATATTTCAAAAACATGTTTCTTCGTTTGTTTTTTAACATGGAAGTTGCATGTAGTTGTTGGGGGGGGGGGCGAGTCAGCGCTCTGAGTGTGGTTTTGTTCCTTGGTTCTTAATGCAAGCAGCACATTTACAATCAGAAACAACAGAGTGAAAATGTGATTTCCTTCAGGTGTTTGAATTAAAATTAGTGCTGTGAAAATTAAATCATGCATATAGAGTAGCTCATCTCATGGACTACCTGTTGACTGATAATGAATGTGGATTGGTTTGATTATAGAACTGAAGTTTAAAGTTTTAAACAGCCACTCTGGAAAATATACCCAAACTATCATATATTACAAGTGGTGAGTTTTCTGTACTTTGTAAACAGAAAACTGATGTCCTACCTTGGAGAGCCTCGGCCAGTTTGCTCCCGCAGTTCACTGCGTGTGACCATCTCACCTCCGAAGCATCGTTTTTCTTTATCTGACCCCGAAAATATTCCACCAGCTGTTCGCACATCTCTTTGCGTCAAAGTTTCGTCGCTTATGGTTCAGGACGATTTCACTGGCTGCCAGCAAGACCGACATGAAACTAAAAAATAAGTACCTACGCAATCAAAGTATCATATTAGTAATAATGCGCACGCTACATGCATTTTACATACCTAATAAGACCTTAAAAGTCTTCACCCCCGACCGCGCTCCGAATAATTCTGTCCGACAAGAGGCGCGTTCGAATATAAACTCCGAACGTGCACTGGTTTACTCGGACCGTTTGGAATCACAGAGCGTTGTTGATATGTTCCATCCGCCAATTCATCCATATAGCCGAGTGGGGGGAGGAAGCAAAGAAATATATTTGAGAAACAAGTGATTTAGTGATTTGCGGGATGTCGATTGTGGCTATGTAAAGCCCTTTGAGACTGTCTGTGATTAAGGGCTATACAAATAAAATTGACTTGACTTGACTTGACTTAAAAGCATGACGTCATCCGCAGGCGCGCCGCCACCGAAGGACCCCGAGCACATCTAGCAACCCGACTACATCTTGTACCGACACCCGGTGCAAGCTCTCAGCGCTCCAACCTTTTTTTTTAGTTTCAAAATATTCATATACAAATAATTAAGGCTCATATTGACTACGCAAACTGCACAGTTGAACAACACACGTAAGGAAAACAAAATAAAAAAATAATTAGAATGTGACGATCTCAAACAAAAAGACAAGTTTCATTAAAAAAAAAACAGCCTCCGGGCATTTGTGTTTGACATGTTACGCAATTTTTGTATAACTTGAGGCATTCTTTCAACTGTTAATGTGGTGCTTCAATTTGAGGAATTACACCTATGAATAAAATGTTTTTCAAGTTAAATAAAATTGTTCACCCCCCAAAAAATCCAAGTTCGTCTCCTTGAACAGTAACCTACAACTTTAATGGACATCCAGTTAAAATTGTGCCAAGCAATTTGTTTGGTCAGCAACCAGCTGTGTAAGGATAACCAGAAATCTGAAACCAGCTTGCATTCAAAGAAAATACGTTGCACCGTTTCAATGTCATTCTTCCAATTGAATAATTTGTACTATCACATATATTTGTCCCCGAACCGGGTGAAGTATTTGCACTCGGAGCAGAACAAAATCTTTTGAGTGAGCTTGAGAGTGAGAGCTTGAGTTTGAGAAAGAGCGAGCAAGAACATGGAAGTGATAAGCACAGCTGTGTGAAGAAGTAATTGAGAGCCAAAATAAGCATCTTAAGTTGTATTTAATTTGAACAAAGGGATCAAGTACAATAAACACAACCATCTCTACATTGCTACCAGCTCATCTGTGAATTTGTCTCGTGTGACAACGAAAGTCTGAGAAGGTTCCAGGACGCTCTGTAATGATAAATACCCCATTTTATTACGTGGAGACTCGCAGCAATTTGTCCGAAGTGGTAAATTGTTTGTACAAATCTGTTTTTATGGCTAAGCTTTTGTGGCTTTTAATCAGGTGTGTGTTGTACTACAGAAATTATGGAAAGTGGATGTGAATAGGAAATTAGCCAGCTGATGACCTTTAATGAATGTTTATCTTTGAATTATGCAATCTTAGAGGTTCGTGTCGCTCCCACGGCATCAACGTGCACTAACACTTTTTTTTTTTTGTTTAAGTTGGTGCGGACAGACGAAACGTAGGACAGTAGTGCTTTCAAAGGATAAAGCCGGACGTGGACAGAGGACAATTTTAATAGCTAAAAGGGTACAAAATAGGGTGAAGTATATATACACACACACCCCAACCCCCACATCCTTCTTTCTATTTTGTTTAATTCCAGTTCATGTCCCAACTATGTCAGGCTGGATCCAGCCTGCTAATAGATTTGTGTTGCGAAATGCTGAGAATGGAGCAGGTTGTGCTTCCTGTTGTTCTGTTTTTTGAACATTTTATCAAGACTGATACGAGCTCTGCTGGTATTTAAAAACATCGACGTTCTGACAGAGGAGAGAAACAAGACACCAAGAACACAGGTAAGATTAAGGCAAGCAACGTGTCATACTTTCTGCTTTTGCTTCTGTCAATATTACTGTGTACTACTTTGACTAATTATATCAGAGATGTGATTAATTTTAACTGCTGAAATAAATTATTTGGATAAAAAATGTTTCAACTGAGGGAATCTAAGTCTCAAATTAAATATTTATAATTTACAAGTATTCCACCTCCAGTAAGTCAAATAGTCAATAATATTTGGAAGATTGTTATGGTGATCACTGAGAAAATAAAAAGGCTCACTTTTCAAAGAGGGCATATTCATTTATGTAGAGAACTGTTGGTAATCTTATACATTTTCAGAGGTTTTTACCTGTTGAATTTTCAGTCGTTGCGAGAGATAAGGTAAAGATGGAATAAGTACATGCAAAAATGTATGTTTGTGAAATATGAACGCATGCTTTTTACACATTACAGTAAAATGGAAATATTAAACGACTCCCCTCTCTACTACTACTAATGTGTTTCTCCGTTCACCTTCACAGCCATGGCCTCAAGTCTGTCCCTCCTTCTGGCGCTATGTTCTCTGTCCCTGGCTCAAGCCCAGCTGAGGGTGTTTAACTTGCGCGCCAGTGGTCTCCCCTCTGACATATTGGGGACCACAGATGGTTACGTCAAGGTGTTTTGTGGCTCTGCCACTTTGGGCAAAACGGTGGTCCGTAACGACAATGCTAACCCTTGGTGGGAGGAGGAGTTCTCCTATTTCAAGGCCCAGGAGCGTGACGTATTGAGGCTTGAGGTTCATGATAAGGATTTGCTCTTTGATGACCAGCTGGGAGTGTGCCAGAGACCGATCCAACCTGGAACCCACCAGCACGACTGCTTCCTGAAGAAAGGGGGAACCCTCCATTATACCTACACCCTGGGCCAAAACAATTAATAACCGTTTAATCCAACTGATGGTATTCTTTTACAAGTTAACCTCCTTTCCTCAGAGGACATCTGAAGAAGGGATGCACAAAGCTGTTGATGTTTGACTCCTGTCATTCACAAATCCTTGTTTTCCAGCATATACACCATAATATTTGCTGTTATCAATGCTTTCAAAAGGAAATAAAGTCTGTTTCAACACTCAAAAGATACACAATAAAATGTGATTACAGTGTCAAAGGAAAAGCAAGACACAATGGCATACAATAAGTGCTTTCTACTTTGCAAAAATGAATGAACTCACAAATAACACTGAGAGGTAGATACTATATTTCTGTGATTGTAATGTAATTTTAAAGCTCCCACTTGCTGCTGGTCGAGTTCACTAAAGTATAGCAACTGAGCAAGAACTGCAAAATGAGCAATGTGAATTACATCCAGATATACATACTCGGGGGTGTCAAGATCCAACCCTAGTGGGCTGGTGTCCTGCACGTTTTCAATCTCTACCGGCTCCAACCCACCAGATTTAAATGATCAGCTCATCAGCAAGCTTTGAAGTAGCCTGATAAGTATCCAGCTCATTTGAATCAAGTATGTTGCAGCCGGGAGACACGGACACACGCACACCAGGACTGCAGTTTGACACCCCTGACACACGCACACATGCGTGCGCACACGCACGCGCAAACGCACGCGCAAACGCACGCGCAAACATATCTATCAGTGGCAGGCCGTGCGTTTCACACGCAGGCCTTCAGTGAAGACCTACTGAGGCCTGCTTAAATTACCACTTGGCCTTGCAAACCAACACTGCTGGAGCGTGGTGCTTACAACAAAATGTACTGTATAAGTTTTGAAAATTGTTTCCAAGTAAAATTCCTGTAAAGATGCCTCAATTTAGATCATATTCAAGGATCATAGAAAAGCTATTAGAACAGTTTTTTAATTAAAATATACTTCATATTTCTTGATTTACATTAAATACAAGTTATAATTCAAGTAAATACCTGTGAAAAGCTTCACAAAAAATAGCAGTAGAAAAATGCAATTAATGGCAATTGTATTAGTTGAACCTGCTGACAATTCATTTGTGCTTTTGACTTATACAAAAATTTTGACAATAAAATGTCGCCTAAATGTGATACATTTTTACAAAAAATATGATTTTTTAAATTAAAAAAATAATTTAGTCACGACAGATTCACCTAAAGATAGTAGTGTGTCCAGCATAGAATTTAATTTAAAGAATATTGTCCCCCATTATTGGGCACAACAGTTTTCATTGATCTATCGATAGAGCAACAAAGTACATAATCAGTTTCAATTATTGCGCAATGAATGTCTGTGACTCTCTAGTGTAGTGTGCGCCATGAATTTAAAAAGCCAGAGTTCACTGACGTTCAATGTAATGCTTATTTAGATTGTTAGTGTTTGCAGGGTTTGTCATTGTTTAGAGCCTTCTGGTTAAGGCATGATGGACCTTGCTTCATGCACTAGAACGTAGTCGGACTGGAACAAAGGGGCCGTTGTCGAAATAATGTGCACTGTATGTTATAAAGCCAATCTAGAACTTAATACTAGAAACGTGATCAGCATAAGTTAGATACTGTAGTTAGCAGGAGTTAAAGAAATTAACAAAAACTATTTGTACAAAACTTTGCTGTAAAGAGGCCACCATAGGCCAAGACAAAATCCTGTTATATTTTGGTACAGAATTTATTTTCACATATATAGTCAATTTGAGGCTGTGTGGGGAGGTGACAATTTCAGCAAGCGAGTCAGTCTGTAAATTTATTCAAGTCTGTACACTACTGAGTTCCATTGTACATTTGTATGGCTACTCTTCTAAAATGTCCTGTTTTTTAGGACTCTTTTTCCAATAACTATTGGTTCTACGTCCTCTTCTGATGCATTTGGCTCATCTTTATGTACTGCCTCCTCCTTTTCATTATCAGGTCTGGAATTTTGTACTAAAGGTTCTCCATAAGTGCCATGTTCCTTTCCATCTTTCTGTCCTCCTGCCTCTCGTTGCAAGCAGACGCTTCACCTTCCATGAAGCCTTCACATTCATCTGAATTATTGTTTCATGGCCAGTCATCATTTCATGTTTCTTATACTTCTCAATCTGTGTATAATCCAATTAATAATTTGGTCTCTTCTTTGAGGATGTTCATTTTGCCTTCAGGATTCTTTTTTTTTGGTTACTTTGGAAATATCTGTTTGTCAAATGGGCAGCACGGTGGCCGACTGGTTAGCACGTCCGCCTCACAGTGCAGAGGTCGTGGGTTTGATCCTGGCTGCGGCCTTCCTGTGTGGAGTTTGCATGTTCTTCCCGTGCCTGCGAGGGTTTCCTCCGGGTACTCCGGTTTCCACACTCCCAAAACATGCATGGCAGGTTTGCTTGGACACTCTAAATTGCCCTTAGGTATGAGTGTGAGTGTGAGTGCGGATGGTTGTTCAGCTCTGTGTGCCCTGCGATTGGCTGGCAACCAGTTCAGAGTGTATCCCACCTACTGTCCGAAGATAACTGGGATAGGCTCCAGCACCCCCCGCGACCCTTGTGAGGAAAAGCGGTACAGATGGATGTTTTTCATATATGTTCCTTCATGGCTTTCCAGGGATGTGTTTTGTCAGTCTGGTCTTCAATTTATGAGAATTTGAATCTGTTCCTTTGCAATTCCATCTCTGCTTTCAGGTGTATCATCAGTCAGCTAATTCAGTGTTTTAGTTTTATTATCCTGAGGGATAATTTCAGCTTCCATGAGGTTTGTGCGTGTTTTTTATCTTTGCATTGCTTTTTTGATCGTGGGCTCTCCTGTTGTTACTGGAGATTCGAGCTGGGGCAACACAGAGTCATCTCCAAGAAGTGACTCTCCATTAATGACAGCATGTTCAATTTCTGAGCGTTGAGTTTCCACTTTTTTAGTTAGGTCCCCTTTTTTCTCCTCACACACCTGTTCTTTCGTTGATATCCCTCTATCTTCTAAATGAGCGGGCTCTTTTGGATTTAGGCAAATTTCTGATGGAAGCAGACGTTCTTCTTTTTCTCAGGACTCTTGGTTCTACTGCAGGATCAGCAACCTTTTCCTCATCTAAAACTGTTGTTGTTTCATCAGTTTCATCTATCTCTGCCTTTTCCGATGCCGCGAGATGCGCTTTGGATTCCTCTTTTTCCATTTCAACTTCCGACTCACTGTATTCTTCACATTGAGTCACATTTCCCTCTTCATCCGTTTCCACAATTCCACTACTCACACTTCTCAGTAGCTGTTTTCTTTGCTCAACCTGCATTTCTTTATGTGCAGCAGTTTCTTCTTCCTCTTCTTCTGACTGATATGGCATCAGTAGGCATCTGCGGGTTCTTTTAGATTTACGTCTAGTGATAACAGAAACGGACTTCTTTCCTTTTCTTTCTGCTTCTGGTTGACCAAGATCTGCCTTCTTTTCCATGGAGATCCTCACTTCAGAACTCTGATCAACCATGATTGTAAATGTCTCCACTTGTTCCTCTTCCACAATGACCCCTGATTCAATGTCGGAAAAGGCAGATTGGGTCTCTTCATGCTCTTCAACTGTGTCTTCTTCTGATTCCA
Source organism: Idiotropiscis lumnitzeri (assembly GCF_059441095.1). Lineage (NCBI taxonomy): Eukaryota > Metazoa > Chordata > Actinopteri > Syngnathiformes > Syngnathidae > Idiotropiscis > Idiotropiscis lumnitzeri. The sequence continues at coordinate 41,131,238 of NC_142391.1, read as the reverse complement.
TGGAGTCTTGTGCAGGATCATTCAAGGTGCTCCCCTCATCAAGAGTGTCTCTGGCAGTATCCTCCAATTCAGTTTCCTCACATTTACCTTTTTGAACTTTCTCTTGTTCCACAACACAGTCTTTAATCACAGCGTTCTCATTCTTAATGTCTGTTTTTAGTTCTGTGGTTTCCATTTGCAGATCAACAGCTTTCTCCTCAGGGCCCCCTTCTTGATCATATATCTGTTGTATATCCTGAATTAATTCATTTGTTTCTTCAGCTTTTCCCTCTTGAACTTCTGTTTCCTTTGTGCACTCTTCCATAACCAGGTCTTCCTCCTCAGTGCCCGCACACACTGGTGATTCAGTAACATTTCTCTCTGCCGCGCCTCCCTTGTTTGTTTGCTCCTTATTCTTATCTCCATTTTCATCAAAACTCAGGTCTTGGACTCTGTGGTCCTCTAAAACCACATTAACGGTTTTCAGATTCTGGTGTTGTGCTGCAGTACATTTTTTTTCCTCCTCAAGTGGGAGGACAGGATTCTTTGCTTCTACTACAACATCTGAAACTGCCATCATACTCGCTAAATTCTCTTCCATTGTTGTAAACGTCTCTGTGATGCATATCTTTATATTTGAAGAGGTCTCTGGAATTTCAGCTTGTTTGCCCAGCTCTGTGTCTTTTGTTACAGCAATAGACTCTTGCGCCATCATAATGGCATGTGATTCATTGCATTCCTTTACAGGAATATCACTTTTGATGTCTGCTTGATGTTTTTCGGTTCTGCTTGTTGGCTTACAGCTTGTTTCAGCCTTCTTCCTCCCACTCCCAAGAAGTCTTATTTCAATGGCTGGTACTACTTCCATTTCATCTACATTTTCTTCGGTTTCATTTTCTGCAATACCAACTTTTAGTTTGTCAGTCTCTGTTTCTGAAGTTGAATTTATTTCAGCGATAGATTCTTCTGTGCTGTTTTCCTCTGACACTGCTTCAGGATTTTTTGGCTTGGGTTCCTCCCCAACAGAACTGGACACATCCTTTTCCTCTCTTGCTTCCATAATCTCCTCCTTTCGTAATTCAGCACACTCCCCAGGGGCTGTTGTTTTATCCACACCAAGTTGATAGTGTGTTGTTTTCAAATCCAAAAGGATGGCTGTGGCTATTTGGAGCTTGGGATGTTCAGTGCCTTCTTCCTGAGATGTTTCTGATTTTGATGCAACAGCCTGGTCTTCACCTGGCTTGTCTTTTTCTAAAGCAACAGTAGCTGTGTCGAGCACCAGTGTCAAATTATCAGCATCTTTCCCATTATCTCCTGTCACAGTTACAGTCTCTGCAATTCCTTTACCGTTTTCATCTTCCTGCCTCTCTTCTGGGTTTACTTCCAGCATCGATTTAACTCCTTTCGCTGCATTTGGAGCACTACCATTTCCCATAGAACTCAGTTCCTTAGCTGGTTCTTCTACTTCTGTTTCATTAACCATCTTGTCGGGTGTTACTTGACCATGTCTGTTCATTTCTTCAAGAGCGACCTTACATCTGCCACGCAACGGAAAATCTGTTGACTCATCTTGCTCTTCGTCATGGCCCTCAGAAAGGGAATTCTCATTTTCAACAAATGTTTCATCGATAGTAATTTGCAACTCTTCAACAGCTGTTTCTTCTTCCTGAGACTCTTCTATTACTCCAGATTCAGTCACATTTTCGATTCTAATTTGAGAATCGCACCAAGTACCCGTCAGAGCCTCTCTGTCTTGACACTCCTCTGCAGCAAGTGCTGGTGCATCCGCAGGTTCTTGTGGCGTTAAACTAATGTTTACCTCCACCAATTCTTCAACGGCAATGCCATCATCTTTTTTCTCTTCTTCAGTAAGGGTACTCATTATTTCCTAAAAAATAGAGACTCACAGTGAGCTCATGATTGGTATGATTTGATAACAATTTTGTAAAAAAAAAAAAAAAAATAGGTTTTAAATACACACACACCTCAGTTACCTCCATATCAGAAAAAGAAGTCCTCTCTTTCCTGGAAACAGGTTCTTCTGGGGTTTCTGCTTCAATATCCTCAATGCTAATAAACATGAGAACATGACATTTTTTTATTGAAACATAATGTAGTTCTTTCTGATCACATGGGGCTCTATATTTGTAGATGGCGCAGCTGCGGTTGAGCATAAAAAGTGGCGCATATGCCAGTGCAAGCCTCGTTTTGCTTGTTTGGAATTTGACAGATAGATCTTATGCGCTCAGCGCATCTGATACTTTGGAGGCTCAAAGTCATCTAAACATTATGCCTGCTGGAACCACGTCCAACTGTTTGAATGACTATATAAAAACATTAGATATAAAAAAAAGATCAAAGAAAAAGATCATCAATGGATGTCATAGTTCAACAATGTTTACTTGTTCAAAGGGAAGAAGTACAAAAACGTTTCTAGTCCTACCATTGTTCCCTATAAATTCGAGTGGTCTAAGGCGCCGCGTTCAGGACCCAGTCTCCCCAGGAGGCCTGGGTTCGAATCTCGAATTTCCCCATTGTGGGACTAATAAAGGGCAAATTATTATTATTATTATAATTATTATTATTATTATTATTATTATTATTATTATTATTTATTAATTATTATTATTATTATTAAATTCGCCATCTCATGTTAATACACTAGTAGGTTATTCACATAAAATAATATATCTCAAAATAAAAACAGAAAAACACAAAACACAGCATGATGATGCTCTTAATACATGTACAGAGAATTTTACAAGCGTGACTGGAAAGCCATTATCAAATATATATAAGTGTAGTTCTCAGGAATTTTGGCCCAGCCAGATGCTCAAATGCTAGCCCACGTCAAGAGTCAACATGTTTTGTTTTCCCTTTACTATCAATTACCAGATGTCACCAGTGGGCATTTGAAGTCAATTCAACATCAATATGATATCAATTGAATTATTTTGATTATATAAATGAGAAAAGATTTTCTATTTTACACTCAATTTTATTTGGAAATATGTTATTGATTCATGAGGCTTTATCGATTGAGATGATACTAAATTTTATAATTACAAAAAAAAAAAAAAAAAAGAACAATATGTTGCTATAAATTGTGACAGTTGTTGTTGGTGACCATTTGGGTTTAGTAAATCAACACTGAAATCTCTATAAAATATTCCTTTTTGTTTTTTCCATCACTGGAATGACAAAGCACATCAGTTTGTTTCTCATGAGAGCTATCAAGACAAGATCGCAGACTTCTATAGACAGTTTATGAATATTCTATGATGTTGTGCAAGGTGTATTTCAAACTTTACATCTTAATGTTCTATCCACACAAATTGCCACCCCATCTCCTTTGATATTAACCTTGAACAATTTCTATTTCCCCCGTCTCTTATTTTCTCCTCATCAAGCCAAGATTCTGATATGACTACTATTTGGAATTTTTTTTTTTTTATTGAAGATTTAATTATTTCGACAGAAGTGATAGTCTGCACCATGGTTATTTTCAGGATATTCAAATGTTTTGAAGTATAACTATTGGTGCATATAGTCTAACAAGATGATGGTGAATTTGATTGCGGCACAACCACAGATTATGCACTCAGTGGACATATGTGGTGGATCATTCATATGACAACAGCATGTATCGTACCCTCTAAATAATTGCAGCAATAAATCCAATGCATTATTATCATCATCTTTGTTGTATTTTTATCATCCTCTGTCCACGGCACAGCTATGGTGGGCAAGGGTTGGGGTCACACACAGACAGGAATAATTGGGGTGATGTTCACGCTTCACAGTGCAGATGTGTTTTACATCATCTGCCTGTAGAGGTCTGATTGCGGTTACTTATAAACGCGCCGTACCTTACGCATGTCCGCTTCCTGCATGGACTCCAGCAAATCAGTTTATTCTTGCGCCATGTCAAGTACTGCGCCTCTCTTGAACTAATTTCAGGGGTAATGAGATCAAGTCGGTAATGTTCACACCCACAATGGGGTGAAACATCATTTTTTTTTTTGTGTGTCTGTAAACATACCAAAACCCAGTGTACCCGCTTCCGCGCAGACTTCGACCACACCTTGCACTGGCCACGAAAATAGAGCCCATGGTGATAGTTGAAGACCGACATACTGAGAATGATAACTATTTTATTTCTATTAACAACAGCTGTGTACCTCTACTTTACTAATGGTACCAATTTTGTCAAAAGGCGCTCGAGCCTACAAGTATGGCAATGTGTGCTCACCTGATAAATGTTTGAGATTGGCTTTCTGCTATCTTATTCGGCTTCTTTGCTTGCTTTCGGCCACTGCTTCGACTCCGAGTTGCAACAGGCTTGTCTCCAGTGTCTGTTTAGATTATTACATTTGTTCAAATAAGCATTTGTTCAATAAATGTATTTCTGCAGTATATGTGGTGGCATTTTAACTGTAGAGGACAATGAAATGCTTACCTCTCGTAGCGGTAGAGACCAACACTTCTTCCTGGAAATAAAAAATGTTTTTCCCTGGTTGAAATAATCGCTCTTTCTTCACTAACCGAAATACAACACGAAGAAACATACCACAATTTCAACTGGACATGCCATAGATTCAACTTCTTTTGGCTGGATGACGATTGGCGCGTTGGACACTTCCTTTTCTGTCCCTTGAGTGACCTCAACTGGTGTTTCAGTCAATAATAACCCGGTTGATACTGCTGAGAAACAGACAACACTAATGTTGACATAATAAATAAAATGACAATAATAGTAAAAATACATAAACACCATTACATAAATAAATAACAATAGTTATAGACTTCATTTATAGGCATTGTTCAGCACATTCAGGGTCAATACAGGCTAGAGCAATTAGGAATGCAATAAAGAAAAGAATCCAAGTATTGTTACTGGAAGGGAAATTAAAAATAAAAGTGCGGTACGAGGGAGTTGTTGTGACAATCAATGACAGTTTCAGAGATGAGAAGCAGCGCAGCTAAAGGACACAAAAGCGGATAAGTGAGTTGGAAGTCAGTGAAGAGCACGAAGAAAGAAGAGCGGAGTGTACATGATCAAATGTAAGGATCGATGAGAGGGAAGAGCGAGCAAGGTTATGGAGATTCTTTTGGGTGAGGAGAAAGATTTTGTATTGTATTAACAGTGACCTGTTGGACTGGTAGCCAGCTTTTGTGCATGGATGTTAAGTGTCCAAAGAAGGTAGTTCCCGTAACGTTGTGGGCAGTGGAGTTTTGCTACAGTTGCAGTGTATGTAAACGTTGAGATAGACCAGAGCGAGCTAATCGAGATGAGATGTGACCAAAGCGTTGTCAAAGATGGTGGTGCTATGCGGTCGGTGTGAGGGAAGGATGGGTGGGCCTAGTTGATGTTGCGTTACGATTGTGTAATGTTATTAGTATGTGCTGTTGGGGGCCCGACAATGATATTGTCAATCAAAAGAGAAAAACGGTTTGATTTGGAAAAGATAGATTATAAACTTAGGAAAATTAATTTTTGCGATTTTTCAAAAAGCAAAAGGTCAGGCTACCACTTTCCTCCAGCTGATGATTACGTGGAGCCAATTTGTTGTGGAGAGTCAGTGGGCTTAAGCATTCAGCAGAGTCACATTACGTCATCTGAATGAGCCGGTGCCTGACCAACGCAGCCGGAGCAGAGTGACTGTTAGTGTTTTATTAATGTGTTCTGTATTTTCTGGCTTCTTCTTGACCATTGATGGGACTGACCTGGAACATGTAATGTGATACCACTGGCATTTGGGCAAAAATAAATGTCAGTGTCTAGCGAGCTAGGTGCATTGATTGGACTTTATGATTCAACATCTGTTTTGTTTATATTGTTTGGAATTCTAAAAGAATGTTACGTAAGAAAACAATGTAGTGTGTTGATAAAAACAGCAATAACTGTGATATTGAAACTCAAATTGCAGTATAATCAATAATCGTTCAATAAATCTAATCGTCACAGAAGTATTGTGATATGAATCGAATCAGCAGGTGATTGACTTATCCCACTTCTACATTGTATGCGTCAGCACTCAGTAAAATCAGAGTTATCTTATAAATATTGTTATAGGTGAATAAGAGTCAGAGCCCAGGCGTCAAAACTCAGGTCCTCAAGGGCGGCTATCCTGCATGTTTTCATTTATGTTTCCCTACTCCAGCCCACCTGAGTCAAATGATCAACTCATCAGCAATCACTGCAGCAACCTGATAATGATTATGCGAGTTTTAAGCAGGTGTGTCGGATAAGGGAAAATGTACAGCATGTAGGTTCGCAGTTGTCAAGGACCGGATTTGACAGTTGAAAATTTCACACTTTGTACATTGTAGTATTGCATTGTTGGTTGCAATAAAGTGGCAGGTTGGCCGACTGAGGCTGCTGAAAAGCGAGCCTCAAGAACTCGGCTTGAGGTTTTGAATCATTGGCCCGAAAATGCTACTAAATATTTCCCTTCTTCTTTGTCTTATACTGACCCCACATGGCCGAGGTCGAAACACGAGAAGGCGCAACGGAATGGCCATTAAATTAATGCACTGTGAGAAAAAAAACGTTTAATTCATTTTCTGTGCTCTTCTCTGGGTCCCACCCTGGGTCCCTAAACATGGGTAACCTCCCGCCGACTAGACCGTGCTCATTTTAAAGTAATTATGATGCATTTGGGTGGGAGGATGGTTACTATTGCATTAATGCATACAAACGATTAACAATGAAATATTATCATTATTATTATAATAATATTTTTACTATTGTACATCTGGCCGGCGCATGCTGTTATTTCTTACCTCTCAAATTCATGGTCTCAACCCTCTTGTTAATGTTAAACCTCTGGTTTGGTCCACCCACACCCTCCACCTCCCAAAGTAGGGCTGTGTCTTCCGGGTACTGACACAGGTACTTCTCACACACTGTGAACAAAAGTGACAAAGCTTTATCATTGTGAATAGAAACAAAATCATCACGGTTATTATTATATTATTAGTATCTATGTACATTATGGAAAAAAAATGCATTACATTTTAATACAAGGCAGAAGAAACAAAAGGGCAACAAAATTCTCTCAGACCTTCCACAACCAGGTCACCACCTATTCCAGCCGCTTCCCTCAAGTAGGTGACTTTTAACTATGCATACCATAACCGGCAGCCTTTTCAATAGCTTCATTCCTACTAAACAGTTGACTCATCATTGTGGATTTTTACAAATATCGAATAGCCGAGTGTGACAGCATCATTGCACTCATTATTGTAGGTTCCGCTGTTGTTGTTAATCGCTATTCTGCAACTCCGGACACTTCAAAGCTCTCAGGACTCTTAATCAAGTAGACAACATTCAAATTAGACTTACCGCACTACTGCTCACTTTAGATTGTGTGATGACTGCATTATCTGCAAAGTTTTTATTGCATTACTGGTCATTTCATTTGCCTTTGACTCTCTGCAACATTTGCATAGCTGTCCTTAAATTGCTTCGTGACTGTCTGTATCTATGTGGTACGTCCTAAATGTTATTTTTGCTATAGTCTCTTGTTGCAATAATCAAAGTACTACAGTGGCTTAAACTACCAAAGACAAATTCATTGCTATATTTTTACATGCCAATAAAGACGATTCTGATTTAAATAGATGTGCATGCTGTCTTTTTTTTTTTTGCTCTCAAAGTGACAGTTCTGGACTTTTTCTTAATGCATTTGTACCCATTAAATGAAATTTCAGTTGAACCCAGGATAGTTATGAACGAATTGTTGAGGTATTCTGACTATATTACTTCCAATGCTGTTATATTGTTTGGTGTCCCAGTTTCCTCAGTTTAGTAACAAACATGGAGCTGCTTGGAGGACAAGCTGCATAGTTGCCTGCGACACGGCGAGACCCATCTGAATGCAACAGTGGATGCCCGTAGAGAGCGGTAGAAGACTAATGTGTGTGCCCCATCCATAAGTGCCCCCTATGTCTTTAGTTTCTTTCTTTGTCAATCAAGAATTGGCCATACGAGCCAGCTTTAGAAAGTACTTGAGGAGTTGTCTTGATCGAAGCTAAAGTCATGGATTAAATACGAAGATGTCCATGTACATTGGTTCAATAAAAATAGCATACTTTGCCCTAATTAAATAAAAGGTATTTTTAATTATACATGTGGGCAGTGCGCAATGTTAGGTAGCCCCTCAGCTGTGCTGATGAAAAATGTATCGTTTAAATTGCCCATTTCTGATCGATATAATCTCACAGGATTGTACATGAGAGACATACATACTTTTGTACATGGCTTTGGTGAGTGGATACCTCAGTCCCACACAGTCATCTGGAAAACTCAGCACAAAGTCCTCCAGCATGTGAAGGCCGAAGCCATTACCCCGATGACATTTTCTCACAAATATAGAGTCCATCACAGGAAGTTGATATGTTCTTGTTGAAAAATCATTATATAAACTGCCTAAGAGGGAAACAAAATGTGAACATGCATGATGATATTTGACCTGGTTATATAAACCTGTTTTTTCTTTTCACATTTTACTTTGAACATTGGCTAACTGCTTCTTAGACTTTAATCGTAGTTAAGAATGTAAAACTCTTGCTTTCAGCATTCATAACAATCAACAGTTGGATGATGGAACTAATCATTTATTAATGGATTTTTTTCATTTTTATTATGACTACGGTGGACGATTACCAGAGTCAAAGAACAGTACATCCAGAATATAATGAAGCCCACCTGAGGGTTTGACTGAGTAGAAGCCAACAGCCTCGCCATTACTCCAGCAAATCTTTGCATAATCCTTCTCCCCATGGCAGAGGAAGGGCAGTTCCTCTTCTGAGTTCATCTCCCTCACTCTGTAGATCACCCGATTCAAAACATATAACACTATACTCTCTCCGACGGTCTCCACCTGGAGGGCACACAGAATCATACTGTATATCAGATTATGTAGAACAGGGAGTCAGAGTGGCCCCTAGATTATTAGTGAAAAGTATACAAATGTTTCCTCCATAGCAATTTACAAATTTTACATTGTAATAACATCATTCACCACTAGATGGCTGCCAGGATGGCCGAGTGGTCTAAGGCGCCGCGTTCAGGACCCAGTCTCCCCACGAGGCCTGGGTTCGAATCTCGAATTTCCCCATTGTGGGACTAATAAAGGGCTTATTATTATCAACACACACATTACTAGCGCTTCAAAACAGAATCTTCTCAATCATATGGTGGTTTTCCATGACAGGTTCAAAATTGGTCTGCCTCACTTCGCCAGGCCTGGCTTCCATTCCTTCTTTATGACAACAGGCACCTATCAATTTCGGCGGGATGAACTTCAACCAACTTGACAGTGTTGTACCAAGACTGACCCAAAGGATGAATCCAGTTTCAACTGAAATTCGAGCTGAGGGCCGCATACGTCGCCCATCAGCCTCTCTTGAGTGGATGAAAGATCTGCCTTTCGTCTCTCTCTCTTTAACAACGCTGCCTCCAAAAGTTTTTTTTTTTTTAAAGCTTTCTCACTCTATGTTTAACGACCACTCACCTCCTAAAAACCTTCATCCATTGATCATTCAGTTGGCTTTTGATTGCGCTTTTTGAGCGCCAAGTCCTGCCCGAAACCTCAGGTAGTGGACTTCTAACTAGCTTGAGTCCTGGGTTCTCGATCCATCCAAATCCTACACATGTGGCAGATTGGCCGTGAATATCAAGTTTTTGGGAGCACAAGTTGAAACAACAGGCCAGTGTTGCTCCTCGCCTGACCGCCAGGCGAGAAACACCCAGTGTGGTCCTGACGAAACTCCGAGATCAGAACCGTATCAAGCTTTGTTTCTCTACTTCCAGTTGTCCTTTCTCCTTTTTATTTGTCTCTCTTCTTCATATGCTAACGAGTGAAGTCCCATCCACTTGCTCAACACATAAGACTCCGCTAACCAGAAATAATTGCTGACTTTGAAGCTCACTCAGGCTTCAGTTTGGTACATACAAAAATTGTAGGGGATGAATGCCAGCAAATTTGTATTTTATAAAACCTGTCACCATTACTATAGTTCTCATTTCATCTTCTCATGCGTATCTATTAGTTGCATCCATCAATCTACCAATATTGGCAAATGGGTGAACTGGCACTGACCGACAGTAGAGGCAAATTCACCCAAGCAAGATTTCAACCTCTCTTGTAGGGAACTTTTTCCACCTACAGCCACCGCACACAGTAAGGCCGGGGCCCTGATTCAAACCCTGTAGCTCCGTATTGTGAGACGGACGTGCTAACCAGTCGGCCACCGGACCACCCGTTCACCAGTTATGTGGAGGGAAAACAATGAGACAGGTTAAACATGACTGCAAGTACTCCCTGGCTCACAAGTTCACATACGATGAATGTTTGATTTTCATAAGAACCACTGACAGTTCTTTTGCATTTACCTCAACAGCTCCATCTCGAGCAAGGTCAGATGTCTTGAGAATATCGTCCACAGTCCACCACTGGTCCAACAGGTACAGCGCAACAGCAGTGAGCGGGTCGGTGGGAGAAAAGAGGGCCAGCATCCTCTTTTTGTCACTGGAACCATACAGAGGAACATAGCCTACCCTGGAAATGTTTACGCTGACCTGAAGACAGCAAATAAACGAGGATGTGAGTAATATGCAATACGTATACAAACCATCCAGATCATTATGACCACTTCACATTCTAATTAAGACGTCAATGCGAGAGTTTTTATTTGCTGATTTTTTTTTTCTGGGAATCTAGCCTCCTCCTTAGTCCATGAAACTGTACATTTTCATTGATTTTGTGTTTAGGCCAAAGCTATCAATGTATTCCTATGGCATCATCTTGTGGCATCGTGCTGTCAATGAACTCTTGTCAAGTGATTTGTGGACAGACCTTTTGGCAATGATGTTGCTCTGCCATCATCTCGTTGCATCTTGTTAACAAAGCAATAAGTTGAAGAGAGTTCGCGCTTCATCTAGACAAAAAAAAAGTACTTTGCCACTATCTTGTATCTATAGGCGATTATGAAGCGTGCGTGTGTTGGGGATTTTAGTTATTCGTGTTAGGGCTCTGTCCCAGTCCTCCGTAAATAGACGAGGTGTGCGTGGTGGGGCTGTGGGGGATTTTTATATGTGCCTTGGTGCATGCGCCTTGATGCCCTAAGTGGCCCCTGATTTTTTTTTTTTTGTTTTTGTGCATGAGACGTTGGACTTCATGGTCCAGCCCTTTCACATAAAACATTAAGAGCATTTGGAGACATTATGTGTCGTCAAGACAATTCAGAGCTTTAAACACATTAAAATTGTATTATTTTCCTACACAATTTACAAGTGATCATAATCAAAACAACCAAACCGAAATCTTTCCTTATTTTCTGTGCACAATTTGTGTTTACATCTTGGCAAAGATAACAAGCCTATGTATGGAAGACACTCATGAAATCTGTACAGCATTTGAGACTTATCTTTAACTAAGATGGACTGATGCAAAGTGGAAACGTTTTCTATGAACAGAGGTAAGCATCTTATGAGGTATAGGCTGTATAACCTTGGTGGAGTCAGAGAGGATGAGTTGCTCCGCAGAATCTGTGTTGCTGTAAAGGAGGCGGTCCATGTAGTTGTGAGCTGATGCTTCCAGCTCAGTCTGGCTGATATCTCCCAGGAAATCCACAGGGAACTCCATACCTAGATTATACAAAGTAAATTGTAAAAAGCAAGGAATTAAAATACAATACATCTGAAATGTAATGGATGGAAAAAATAATTTGGCTCATTATTAAAATCAAATTCAACCCATTGGCCGTCCCCTGCTGTCTTCTGTTGTTAAACTTGATTTCAGTTACTGTATGGCTTTATTTTTGTGAATGACAGCTCTTAACTGAACAAAAACTAGCACATTCAAATAAATTGTTACAGGTACAACTGCAACCAATTTTGTTTTATTGAAATATTTTTAAGAGCTGTAAACTAATACAAAGTTTTGTCTTCATGTTTTTTTTTGTTGAAAGACATGTTTGATTTACCTATGTTGACCTCATTTAATGTTTTCTGTAACATTTGTAGTAAATTACTGGGAAATCCTACATATGCATGTACATGCTTTACTGGACATCAAAGCGCATCAGAGACGCACATTCCTTTGTGCTTTCTATTGAACAAAGAAAATTACTGTGTGCAGATGCATGCGTGTCAACAGTGAAAGCTGGCCCCTGTGAAGCCCCGAGGGCAGGGAGTTGTGAATACCACTCTGCCCATCCAGAAACCAGCCAGACTTTTTTTTCCTTCCTCTCACTGAGGTTTCTTCTGTATGCTATAGTTATGTTCACACTGTAGCTCAATTCAGATTTTTTTTTTTGCCATATGTAACTTCTTATTTTTAATTTCATTTTTCATACAGTGTGAACAGTATAATTCGATCTTTTTAAATCTGACCTGAGCCTCTTTCGTGTGTACATATGTGATGCATTTGCAGTATGAATGTTCATCCACACACATCATACCATCAAAATCCAAAAATGTGCTCCATGCAGGCAAGAGCGAGTGCTCAGGCAACTATTGATATCGTCTGTGAATCTGCAAAGTTGTTTTGAGTGGCACTAGTTGTCACGGTTTGTGTTGGTTGTTTTTGGTTTAGCATTTAGTTTCATGTTTTTCCTTGTGTTCGGTGTGTGTCTCTTGTTCAACCTGATTGTATCCACCTGTGCTTGTTGTCCCGCTCCCTAATGTGAACCGATCAGCTCCCTCCAGACCCTTCGTCTTTTCCAGGTGTTCTTCATTTTCTCATTACTTTGTTTATATTTAGTTCTTTGTTTGCTTTCATTTCATGTCGGATCATTGTTCATGTCAGGGTCTTATGTCAAGTGTCGGCATCCTTTCCTCTGTGTCTTAGTCATGGTTATAGTTATTCTGCCACTTTCTAAGTTTTGTTACTTCTTCCATGTTGGTTTGCACGTTGATATTTTAATGTGAATGAGTACATAAAAAGATCTGAATTAACAAAAAAATCCAAATTGGGCATTACACCGTGAGGTGTGAACGGAGCCTAATTTGCGAGCCTCAGAAGGGATTGAGCCTATTATGTCCTTCTGCTCCGGGTATCTGCTAATTCTTCAGAGGAAAGGTGTAAAACATTACTGCATCATTGTGAAAGGGTATGGTTTGTTTAATCATAGGTTTGGAGAGGGATGTTTTTAACTGTTTTAATGAACACCGTCTATTGTGAGATGATTGTCCTTTTGAGGGGATGAACAATTTTTCCTCATGAGCCAATTTATTCTATGGGCTTTTTAATTCTTGTCCTTTTCTTAAATGAATTAGAATTTATTTTTGGTAAAGGCTTTATGCTGATTTGATTATTGTGCAAAATGCAGTAGTAGAGTTTAGCGTAGATTCCAACCCATTTAATTCAGTCTGTATGCGATGTCATTTGAGAAAAATATTAGTGATTTGGAGTGACGATTTCACTCAGCCAATGGCTACTGCTTTTGTGCCTATATGGGTTTTAATTGCTATGCATATGCTGTTCTATGTTTTTGCTCTCTGTTTTATTTTTGCTTGTGAATAAACAAGACTTGTATTTTTTTTTATATCCATCAGCCTCTTGTTCCGTTTATTCAGAGCAAACCCAAAAAGGGTGAAAACACAATTGAAGAATTATGTGGTACAATCGAGATCGGGACATACAAAGACTACAGGTTGTGAAATGGACTTTGGGGAGAAAAACAACACTAAGGGAAAATTGCTTGGTTCACAAAGCAGGACATAATTGACAAGAAGACAAAGTTCTCGCGAATATAAAGGGTGATTATGTTCAAATTACCTGCTAATTTATGTAAATATGACGGCATATGGTAAGAGCTTTGTTACAGCTCCATCTGTTGTGAAATGCGCTATATAAACAAACATTTATTGTATTACACCTGGCGGCACGGTGGCCTCACAGTGAGAGACAGCATCGGGCGTGGGTTCGATCCCGGCTCCGGCCACCCTGTGTGGAGTTTGCATGTTCTCCCCGTGCTTGCGTGGGTTTCCTCCCACATTCCAAAAACATGCATGGCAGCCCGATTGACCACTCTAAATTACCCCTAGGTATGAGCGTGAGCGCGGATGGTTGTTCATTTCTGTGTGCCCTGCAATTGGCTGGCAACCAGTTCAGGGTGTCCCCCGCCTACTGCCCAAAGATAGGCTCCAGCACCCCCCGCGACCCTAGTGAGGAGAAGCGGTACAGAAGATGGATGGATGGATGTAGTGCACCTTTGGTACTCAAAGCGCTTCACACTATTACCTCAGCTACGACTGGAACCACCATATTTTTTTTCTTAATTAGGTTAGAATTGTAATATAATAAAAACAAATCCAAATAGTACTGTCAATTTTATTTAATGTTTACAAATTACCGCGCCTGTAATTTATTTGCATTCCCCAAGCCTTTTTGCCGCAAGACTTTAATGCAAGACAAAGGACAATGCCATACAAGTGGCGTTGGACAAAATCCTCCAAAACCTTTGATTTTCAGAAGACGCAGTAAAACGCGCTGCACGCGAGTGGGTGTGTGCTCAGGGATGCCACTACAAAAGTTAAGAATTCATCAACTACAGAGGACAACACACCTCACAAAGAGCGAAACATGCAACAAAATGAAAGCATACATTTGCCCCATTTCATTTTGACACAGCGGAAACTTGGGGTTCCAGTAAAATAAAATAACAAAATATTGTCGAATTACTCATTCGGTTATTTGTTTTCAGAATTAAATACTCAACCTGAATGGTGACAGATTTGTAATTGTAAAACAGAAACAGCTGCGAGTCTTTTTGGAACGTGTTGTTCCCTTTGAAATAATCACGCTAACTTTAAAGCGGCCGAAAAGAAGATGGGTAGGCAGTGACGCAAAGTATAGTCAACATATGGTGAAGCTGCAAATCCGCACACTTAGCCAACACATTGTCGTTAAGTCCTGCTTCTTGTCATTGTATTTACCACCGGTCGCTGTCTCGTGCAGCACAGCCTGAGGGCGGACCAGAGAGACGCTCACTCGCACATTCGATGGGCAGCACTCAAACACAAAACACAAAACTTACCTTCGATAGTTCTTCTTTGAAATGTCACAATCGACACCACCTAACAGACGTATACGGTTTAAAGGGCTACTGCTCTTGCTGCAGTTGATGAAACGATGCGTGCACGCACCATTCTGGTCACCAATCCTGTGGTGCCCTTATGTAACGCAACTTTAATCCCCTCAAGATCTCACTCTTTTATAATGGTGTCCTGCTAACTTGACAGCCACACTCTGCGTGTTTATTACCACCGACAACAACATAGTCCTCATTACGCGCTTCATCTTTTTCACCTGTTTGTGCAATCAACAACTAGGGCCCAATTAAAAAAAAACGTGGTAAAAAAAAGTAAAATAACTTCATTTAACACAACCGTACTAACTGCGTGAATATATGCCGCTCCCTGCGTTATTTACAAACAATCATGCTCATCAGTCAACCACTGTTACCTTCCGGATCAGGTTTGCGTCAGCCTTATCAGCTCCTAACCGTGGTGAGGGCGAACTGACAGGAACCAGCGTGGGAAATACAGACGACGATCAATTCGCTTAGCACAACGGGTTTTATTCACTGATCATTCTGCCTGTTTCAATACTAGCACACCCTCTTCCGGGTCCTTCCTCCCGCCCCCCAACGCACGTCACATGCCACATTGCTGTCCCAGGCTGAGCCTGTAACACCACGGTGCCGACCATAATAATGAACAATCAGGAATAAAATAACCCTTTCGTTGGGATGATATGTCATTACTAAAAATGAGGTTCAGCCAACAGCTGAAAAACTGGCACCTTTTATTAATATCAATTTACAATGTTTTTTACGTGAAGTATTCATAAAGCAGCAAATATTTCTGGGGTTAGGGTTAACTAGGGTTGGAGTTTCAAATTAAGAGTTTCAAACTACTGATTTAAACAAGGATTAAGGTTTCAAAGTAGGCTTTCAAAATTGTTTTCTAAATGGATTTGGATTTCAAACAAGGTTTCAGGTGGCAAAGAGGGGTTTTAAATCAGCATGCGTTTTTTATGTAAATACCCGGCTTATACGTACTAACGGTGCAAGGTTAGAATTTTGCATAAAGTTCTTAATAGTAACTGTATTCTATTAAAGTCTTCATGTTGCGACAAAAGGCGAATTGAAACGCCAGGCCAAAGTACGCCAAATTAAAACATTGCATTGAAAATAAATAGCCCCCAGGGGGTGCTGCATCTGCACAAACACAAACCATTTGACAGATATCAAGGGTTTATTCATGTTCAAACACGTTTACATGAAGGGAGTTTTTTTTATCGTCACTTCACAGGACATTTAGGTCACAACTTTGGTGAAAAGAACTCTGGAGGACATTTTGTCTTCAATTACAGAAATTGTGTTCATCTATTGACGTTATGTTTAAACTTCACAATGGCACTTCATTTTCCACAAAATGACATTTTGGAGCAATAGCACAAAATCACCATTGCGTGGCCTCAATGCCGCGAAGCTGTCGTGCCATAAGGTACTCATGATCGCTGCATGGCTGGACTAAACAGTGGACAACAACAGAAGGTGTGCTAAAAGAAAGGGGTTTGAATGGAGCCGATTGCCTGTCGCAGGATGACGCCAAGACAGGGAGCGGCGGTCGGACGGCGACGTCACACCAGCTGGATGCTGGTCAGCATCAGGTACCACACCTCCAGTCAGTTGATGCATCGCTGGACCGCAACTTGATTTGTGAAGTCCATGTGCAGGTCGTCGTTGAAGGTCGGGCAGAAAGTGCCATTGTCACACTTGATGACAATCTCGATGGTGACAAGACACCAGGGTCAGTAAGCAGTCCTCAGTCAGCAAAGATACACTTTCGACTGGTAACGCTTGGGAATGCCGACAGACGACAGACTGCCGGCCCGTTAATGTCAGGACACATGCAGGATCAACACTGAACAGTCAAAAATGCGTCAGGAAAACGCTCAAGTCCCAAAATTGCGGTCAATCATCACCAAAAAACTGAAGCGGGCTTCTGCTTGTGCCCGCTTCAACCTTTGCAAATCTTGCAATGCCATTTTGGATTTGAGATAGGTTTTTCTCACCTCCAACGCTCACTATACAAAACACTTCAGAGGAAAAGGCTTCCAAAATCTTGGGCTAAAGGTCCGACTAATTTGACAGCTTGAAGTGGCGGATGTCCGCGTTCATTTGGGTGACGATTGGATGACGACGATGTCACACGTGTTGCCATAGGGAATGCAAAATGTTTTGTGACGTGACTTGAGATGACGTAGTATAGCTGTGTTTGTGAACGTGGACCAAGTTGGCTTACTGGTGGAACTTGAAGGAAATTGGAGAAAGGACACAGGTGAACGTATTCATATTGAAGCAGTAAAGAAAATCCCAATTGGAAGTAAATAAATCTTTATCATTAAACTGAAACCAAGTGAATAGACATTTTAGTCATTCAATCACGCGTCAAAGCAAACCGTAAGCAACCATAGTGGCCGTTTTTGATTTGCAATACAAAACCTGTTTTTTGGCTTTTTGTTTGCATATATTATCCTAAATTAAAAAAAGAAAAAAAATACACTTGACCTGCACCTTAAATCTACTTTGAGTGGTACTGATTGTAACTGAAATTTGTTTACTGCACGAAGTTTATACTGCGTGTCCCATTTCCTTGTTTTTTTACATGACTATTTGATTGTTGTTGCTGTACTGTTCAGCCAACGCAGGAGTATGTGACATTATTGTAGACAGTACTCTGTTATTTCAGTCAGTTAGCTCATCTAGTGAGGTGTTAGTTGGAACCAGGGGCTGTCTGTAAAGACAAGGCCTCCATTATGCTTTGACAGCACTGGTTCACGGGCAGTTTCTAATTTGGCCATCACTTATAAAGGTTGCTATTCTTGCTAACGAAAACATGAAGTTCATATCGCGTAGGGCTGCTGAGTGTGAAAGTTTAACCGATGACTATCTGTTATTTTCTGTGTTCTTGTTCTTGTTGGGGTCATGGGTGAGCTGCAGCCTATTCCAGCTTTTTTGGGGCGAGTTCCACCCAAGACCGTTTGTCCTTTATTTGAAGGGGACATACAAACATGGGTTCAGTAACACATTCACACCTTCGGGTTATTTAGAAACATCAATTAACCACGCGTGTTTGAAATGCGTGAGGAAGCTAGAGTACCCTAAGGAAACCCATGCACTAAAATTCTTTTAAACTTGTTTAACCACTGCCCCTGCTAATAAGATGAGATAATAACTTTTTAAGTCCTAATGAAGTTAAATCATAAATTTATCAACATGCAAATAGTTGAATTTGAAAGAGGAAAAGAAAACTGCTTGGAACGTTTCCAAAATACCAGACTTCAGTGAATGAATGATGGTTATTGTTCATTTTATACCTGCAGAAAATGAGAGTGGATTGGGGGGAAGGAGGTGGGGGATTCAGATTTCACCTGCCTTCCTCAAACTATCCCCTCATGAATTGAGTTTATTGTAAGAAACAAGCAAAAACAGACAGAAAAACTGCAAGGCTCGCAGTGTCAAGGCTCAAAATGTCTACTGAAATGATTAATTTATAAAGTCAATATTTCTCAGTGACTTTTATGTGATGAGTGGAGACAATGGTAAGAATAAATCCCTGTAGGAAAGAAGACACAACACCTCCACCTCAGTGGACAACCGTTTTTTCAATCCCATTCTGAATTGGATTTTTAAAGTCAGGTAGCAATGTCACAAAGTATGACATTACTTCTACAGATGCAACCTGATCCACAAATGTGTAAAGTCCTTAGAAAACCCAAATGTAAAACCTTGTTTACTCCTCTTCTAACCTGAATGGTTTCAACTTGAGTTTTCTTGTTCATATTGTTTGAATATAATAAATAGACCTAACATTAATTTTGAAATTAAAATTGCATATTATATTCACGTGTGGCTTCACTTTGTTCAACTAAGTGAAGACTCACTTTAGAGCAAGTTAGGATAAGATCATATTGTGCGAAGGAGGTGGCATGACGTGGATCGTTAACGGGGTGCCACGTCTGATGAGCATGGCGCGCCCTCCCACTATACTACTAGTCAGCCTCCAGTCGCTGAACTTCATTGTCATAACCTTACAAGTATCCCCTCAGTGGGAGCTCCATGTCCTCTAAAAGAACATTGGATATTTACCTGAAACAGCCTAGGAACGTTTTATTTCACTCAGAAATTCCATGTGGTTTTTTTTTCAGTGAATTTTGCTTGCAGTATTAGCTTATTTACACAAGTCATTCAAGGTTAAAGAATGAACCCCCGACCTTCATGTTGGGAGACAGCGACTCGCCCGCCTCAGCCATGTCACTCCTTCTGTGACTTACTAAATCATTGGTCCCCCCCAAATCGAGACCCCAAAAACTGGTTTCATATGACAAACGAGTCTGACACCTGCGAAGCTATAATACTGATTTTTTTATATATACTGTATAGTTGAGAAAAAAAACTGCCTGGTAATAAAGCAAAACAATGATTTTTCAAGATAGTGGTGTGGCCAGTGGCCCAATTTAATGCTGACTGATTGATTTAATAAAAGGGAAGTGAGAGATGAGAAGAAACTGTTCCTGCTTTGCTACTCCGTGTCAAGTACCATCGTACGATGCAAGCAAATTACATGGTCAATGTCAAATGTCATTGTGGTTTATACTGTGAGCCACTCAAAATGAATAACCATACTTTGGTCACCTCTAAAAGAATCAAAATCGAGAATCATTTGGAACCGGAATTAAAACAAGGAACCAGAATTGAAATGGTTAAAATTCAAACAATACCCTACCATCCTTTACGCTGTTTTGTTCTCGGTCATTTGTTACCTATGGCAGTGACTCCTAGATTTCCAATAAAGACATGCTGTCACGCTACATAATGACATTTAATAATCCACATTGGCAGAGCAAATGCCTGAATTTCACACTACAGTCTTGAGTACAAGCAGCACAAGAAAAAAACAGAACTAATGCGAGGCAGGTTGATAAAATCTGCGGCGCCGAAATAAAAAAAAATACGTAAAAATTGGCTGGTGAAAATTCTGATTGGCTTGAAACTTTAGAGATTCACCAGCCACGTTGACTAGTGTTCAAAAAAGTTAATTGAACCCTGTGAGTCATTTGTCAGCTGCTTGACAAGCAATATGCCTATTCTCCAAAAAGTAACATGTAAATGAGATGGTATAAAATAGCCAAGTTGTCCTTGAAAGAATTTGATCGCATTGAGTGTTTGTGTGAAAAGTTATTTGTCTATGTGCCTGTAATCCGCCTCTTGCCCAAAGTCACCTCGCAAGGACAGATGGTACAGAAAATGGATGGATTTTTGCTAAAGGATATAATTTGAATTGCCTGATGCTTATTCCTGGAGCATACATATTATCACCTTCATGTCATGTATATTTTTGAATGCTAATCTGTGTTTTGTTTGGCTGACAAACGACTTCTGTTGCAGGTTGTTTTCAATGCTCTGTCAGCCAACCACAGGCTCAGGATTCATGCAGAGTATGAAGAAACGAAGGGCCTGTATTATCCACAAGAAAGAAACTAGTCAAAAAACGTGGTGGTAGATATGATGGAGAGTACTGGTTAAGATGCAACATAAACTTGACTTCAATTTTACTGAGCTTTACTGAAATGTATGTTATTTCTAATCTGCTGACGTGTAACAGGGTTGATCTATGTCATGGCATTCTCTGTCTGTGAAATTGTCAATCTCCTCTCTAGTCTGGAAGACAAAGCCTCACCAACTAGTTACAGAATGTGAGTATTGGATTGCACAAATTTCTTGGGTTTTTCTTATTGGTAGTCAGTGAGCAGCACGGGCAGGTGGGTGTGTCGGTGGGTGGGACACAAGAATGGGGCGCTCGCTCGCGCCAACCTTGGTGCTGGAGAGCGAGCCGCTGGCTAGAGAAGCCATCCGCCTGAACGTCGGTGCTACGACTTAATTGGTTCTCCTTTTAGTCTGAAAACTTGCAGCCTGTAGAATGCCATTCCTTTCTTTCTTCAAAGTGTGGTGTTTCCTCAAATTAGTGACAAGTTACCAAAATATTGTATTTGACACAGGGCATTATGATCTGAAGGGAAGGAGAAACAATGGAGTGGCCAACGGAAATGGGAAAACTGCCAACTTTGGATAGGATTGATTTTGTCAATGTTTGCGTGTGAGAGTCTTGCACAATTCTTAGTTTGGCGTTGAGTGACGTGCCAGGACATTTCTGTAAAAAATGTATAGTAGTGATAAATCGATTATCGGCCGGGCTGATATTTGGCATTTTGCCTATTATTGGCCTCGGCCATTTTTATTAACTTTCAAGGCCGATAAATTAAAAGCTGTTTTATTTTGGCTGGCTGAAGCACACCTCTTTCTTTCTCTCCCTCTGTCTCTCTGCTGTGCTGGTGGGCCAACACGCAGAAGCAGATTGGTCCGCCACAGATTGAGCTCTTGTGCAGCCAATCAATAGCAAGCTGCCTCTTTGCTTTTTCGCCTCGAGTGTAGCGCACTCGGCGAGGCAACTGGCAACAGACTTTGCCGAAATTTTAACAAATGTCAATTTACTAAAACTCACAAGTAATAGAAACCATAGTAAACTTTAAAGAGAGGTTTGTTTTTATTGAACTATTAGACACGCAACTGAGCCTGGGAGTGCCATCCACTTTTTGTTAGACTTTTAAAAATAAGTTCTCCCTTCCATTTTCAAATTATTTGATCGGAGGATGGGTTTTGATTTGTAAACACTCAGTAGCGTCTGTGCGCAATCAGAGGCAATGTCAATCTGGCTCACTTTCAATAGTTTTATTTTATTTAACATCTGCTCACACATGACAGGTCATCTGTTAGCATAGACACTCAAATTTATCAGCAACACAATCGCACACACAGACAGTTCCCAACACAGCAACCACACAACGCACACAGTGAAGTTTTGTTTTTTTAACCTTATGACTCGAAAAAGATCAGAGATGTTGGATACTAACCTCAAGATCTCATGGAACAGAAAGCTCCCCAAAAACTATGCACACGTACATGACAGCAGGCTTTAGTTACAGTGATGATTTATCGGCCTGCTCCCCGTGTCTCTATGTCCTCCGATCCGCTGTAAGTAATCACATTTTATCAAATCACGATTGCATTGCGAATGCAATTAATCGTTCAGCCTTACTTCATACAGGAATTGAACCTTTTTATTTTTGCAATAATTTTTGATAAGACCGGACAATGACAAGTACATTTCCTTAGATACATATGTTAAAAAATCTCAGAGCATGTCTCCACCAACCTGTAAAGTTCAGTTTAGTTTTTCGTCAGTGTCGTAGTTCCATCAGCTTCTCCTCCAAACAACTGATCAAGATTGGGTCAACTTTCGGGTCAAATTTGTTAGCAAACCAGTGACCATCATTGAGGAGCCACCGAAGTTCTGCAGCTCCGTAGATGCAGACACTTCTCACGTGTTTACCTGTACAGGGTGGGTATACATGTCCTTCTAAATAGTTCCATTTAACAAGTCTTGTCTTACTCTTTAAGTCTGTGACGTCGGGTTCGGACCTGGGAATGTGTCCTGGTACTCCTGGCATCCTGACAAGGGTAGCCCAGAAGTGTTCATCAGGTGAATATGTGTCTGATGACCATGCCAGAAAGTCCTTCACCACTTTGTTGATGCTTATGTAATTCACAAACTCGCGTGACAGGATGAAATATGCACTCCCAATGAACACCATGATTCCATGTGGAGGAACGTCTTTGGTAATGGCGGTTTTGACGGGAATACTGCGGTATTCATGCGGCACATTCTTCAGCTCATGATGAAAGGCAAAACGTTGTTTCTTGAGTTCACTGGGGCGACTGGACTCAAGCATGTTACTGCCATTCAGCTGCCTCAGCTCCCTCACTAGTTCATTGCTGGACTTGAGAGGAAAGTCTTGGCCACAGAGATTGATCACATATTTCCACTTGACCTCTGACCTCAGAAGGTCAGAGAGGCAGTTGAGATCAGCATTAAGTCTGCTGATATGGGCGTATTTCACAGACTCCAGTTTTGAGGCGATAAACACACCTGGCACACAATGGGCAAGGTTCTCCATGGACTTAATAAATGCTGGAGAAGACTTTTGGTCATAGTGAATGCAGTATATGTTGTGAGGCGCATAGATGGCATGAAGAATACGCTCCACCATGGGAGCATTTTTATGCACTACGAGGGAGTAAGCCAGCGGAAAGTTGTTCTCCACCTCTGATATCGGACCACTGTTATAACGTCTTGTTTTCAAAAAAGCTTGACAGTCTGACGTCAGACTCACGGTGCTTTCATCATCCACGGCAACAAAACCTTTTTGTTTCATCTCAAGAGCTTTGCCTATTTCCACTGGGTCAAGCTCATAGATAGCGGTGCAGTTGACATCATACGTGTGGCTGTGAATTCCAGATAGCCTGCCATTGATTCCATGCGGGTCAATGTAGATGCTCTCCCACACTGTCACTTTGAGGTAGACCAGCTTCAGCAAACACGCTGTCATCAGAGACACAAGAAACAGGAAGCACCTGTGTCTCCATCTATGTATGGAGCAGCCAAATTTGATTTTCATTCTAGAAAAGGTTAAAAAAGAAAAAAGGGACACAAAGCCAAATATTTGAATTCCTCAAGGGCCTGTCAGTATGAGACTAAAAATACACTTAATCAGGGGTAGGGAACTCCGGTTCCTGGAGAGCCATATCCTGCCTGTTTTAGGCAGGATATGGCAATTCAAACGATCATCACATCAACAAGTTCTATAGAAGCCTGAAACGATCCTGATTATTTGAATCAGGTGTGTTTGGAGTAGGGAGAGAGCTAGACGTTCAGGACCCAGTCTCCCCAGGAGGCTTGGGTTCGAATCTCGAATTTCCCCATTGTGGGACTAATAAAGGGAATATTATTATTATAAAACAGGCAGGATAAGGCTCTTGAGGAACTGGAGTTCCCTACCCCTGCACTAAATTGTGAGTGCAGAGAGAGAGAGAGAGCGAGAGAGAGAGAAAGAGAGAGAGCGAGAGAGAGAGAAAGAGAGAGAGCGGGAGAGAAAGAGAGAAAGAGAGAGGGAGAGAAAGAGAGAGAGAGAGAGAGAGAGAGAGAGAGAGAGAGAGAGAGAGAGTTCTATCTATGTATCAAATACAGAAATAGCACCCTCAACTGGTACTGCGGCCTTTGATACGGCGCGTCTTTTGGCCGTAAAAACACGGTAGTATAGTATATAGCCCATATATAATTAACATGAATAAACCAAAAGAGTAGACGAACCTTGCTTAAAGATATCCTGGAGACTGCTATCCAAACTTTTTTCTGCACAACCTTTAACAACATATCAGAATTATGAAACAAGACTGAAAATATACACCTCTTAATGAAACTGTATTGAATTGAAATAAGACATCCAAAATAGTCATGGGATTTCTAGTTTGGGACTGATTTAATAGGCTCAAATCTAATTGTGTAAAAGAAAAGTGGCAATGGAGGTTTGAGGCATTCTTTCTTTCTCTCTGTTACTCACCAACGGACGCTATAGTTGCTTGTTTACTTTTTTTTTAAATGTAGCCCGTAGCAGACTTGAGTGACATCATACATGCTGGTCACGTCATGACATCTCACATCACATGGTAGACGGAGACTGAATTGCTCATCGTTCATCTCTAACCGCTTTATATTTGTATTATTGTTGAGGTTTTATCTCTTGTTCTGTAAAGTGCTTTATCAGAGATTCAGCTACAATGGTGTAAGTGATCTATACAGTTGAGTGGAGTACTTTTAAATGAGATGAATGTGTCACATGTTACAGTAAATCTGAGCAGCAAACAAACATATTTGTAAAATACTGAACAAAGTGAGTCTTGTACTGTTACCTTGAATGATGTCTGTTGGTGTGACAGCACATTGGGAGGCGAACCAGCAGGAAAGGTTTCCCATGCGTGAAGAAAGTTGAGACAAAACAAGGTGAGTGTGTGTCCTGTCTGCTAAAACTGCAGCTCCATCGTTGACTGGAGTCTGTTTAGGGCGGAGTGACGGCGGGTATGAGGGGTGGGGAGTGGGGGTAGGTGGGGAAGGAGTCTCGGAACAGTCCGCCCACTGGCTCTCACAATCACAGAACTGTGTCCAACACTACTACCACACATTCACCATGCTCTTTCTACCTAAGTCGATGAGCAACCTGCATAAAGTAGGCTCCTCACCACAAAGAAAACTTGTTTTAACACGTGTTGGTTTATTACATTGCATTTTTGTTTGTTCGTCCTGCTATAATTTTGGAGTTTTTTAGGATTCATTCATAGGTCAATCCAAGTGCAAATTCATACATGCATCGAATGATTAACCCTGCTCAAGTAAACCTTCCATTGTCTTCAACTGCACACATTTATTATTTACACCACAGACTCAAGTGACCAGCATAGATGCTACTGTTCAGGCAAGACTACAAGGCATTTGATATACCTATGTAGGGTAGCCAATGAAAAAGCTACATAGATAATTCAGTTACGTTTAAGTTGTCATTTATTTGGTCCAAGTGTTTTTCGCGGATTACCTCAAAGAACTGATGACAAAATTGAACATGAAAAACTAAACAGACAAAAGTTCAAACCTAAAGCACTGGCATCATTTAATGCCAAAAAGAGGTGAAGAAACAAATTCATGTGTATTCTATGAGACACCTCAAATCGAATCTTGGTAACGTGGGTGGAGAGGTTACCATCCTAATCGCCGACCACTCTTTAAGAGTCTTTCCCAGTAGTTGTCAAGCACAGAATTTGGTATTAGTTCTTCATCAGCCACCAAATGAACTGTCTTGATTTTCATTATACGAGTCGAGCTCCTTGACACTGCAAGAAAAAAAGATATCCGCGAACACTATTTACAAAAAATTAGACAAATAGAATGCCATCATTGGACATGTGAAAAAATCCTCCACAGGGGAGACGTGAAAAAGAAGTGACATGCTGCAATCCTTACTTCAACATTTGCTCAATATTTGAGTATAATCGAATTATTTCAAGTTATGCAGAAGGAAGTAGCAAAGACAGGAAATGAGTGGAGCAGTCAGAATAAAACATGTCAGCAGATAGTGACAACAGACCTGTGGTCAGAGTTTCCTGAGTTGACTGAGTGTTGAAATGTTGGACAGCTGCCACAGAGCATCTTGATTCAGCCCGCTTATTGAGAGGGTACGAGAAATTCTTGTCTGAGAACATCGCCTTGCAAATGAGAGGAAAAAAATGAATAACACACAATTACGCCACTAATTTGTTTTCAAAAAAATTAAATCTATGAATGAAAAGACTCACAAATAGGTCATGTAAAACCGCAAGGCAGATCAAATGATTCAACAAGCCATTAGAAATCTCTAAAGTATTTCTAATTTCCTTAATCAGCTTTTGTGTGTCTGTGTGTGTTAGGGCTGGGTTTAAAAAAATGCTTAATTAAATCGATCATAAACCAATAAACATACATAAAACCCTAAATCGATCCTTATAATGTCTATTTCCGTTAAATTTGTGTAGTGCAAGATCTCTCCAGAGGAGTGTATCAATACAAGATGGCAGAAGCCGTGAAATTAGCGCCAACATCCTTGAAGGCAGATGTCCAGAGGTTTGTATGCGATGAACTGAAACTTTGTGAGACAGTCACAGCAATGTAAATTTCATGAATTTACAGTGTGCTCTGTCACTTTACTTACACAGCCTACCTTGTGGTTGGAATTGATGTGAATTACTTTCTTTCAGAGCTGGGCAACAATTAAAGTTTTTAATCGAGATCAATCAGATGAGGTTTTTGTGATTAATCATGATTAATCGCATCGTTATCGACAAAATCCCCAAAATTCTTCAGTAATGTATAGTACACGTTTATTTTAAATGTATTACGATATAAATGAAACTGTCATAACGTTTGATGGACTAACACTTTTGGTGCCAGCCAGAATTTGTATCCCCCAGTAACTTTACCTAAGGAAAAGGGATCCTGCTCAAATATTCTACAGTTACTCAAAATGATCCCAGGAATATGCACAGAAGGTCATTTGATGATGGTTGTGGTTCATTGTTGTGTGACTGGGGAGGGGGATACGAACCTGCCAGAATCTGTATTCCCCATCTCTCTTTCTCCCTCTCCCCCCTCTCCCTCTCTCTCTCTCTCTCTCTTTCTCTCTCTCTCTCTCTCTCTCTCTGCTGTGATCGTGGCCCTGCCTGCAGAAGCAGATTGTCCCGCACACAGCACTATCTGATTGGTTCCTTGTAGCAGACAATCAGCAGTATGCTGCCTGTTTGCTTTTTCACCTCGAGTCACACGCACTAAGAGAGAGGTTCCGTGAGCAAAGGAAGGAAAAGGAAACGGATTTTGCCGAAATTTTAATAAATGTTAGTCTACAACGTCACACAATTAATATAAAACGATTTGCAGTCGTAAACTTTAAAGAGCTGTTTGTTTTCTTTGAACTATAAAACATGAAGCTGAGCCTAGGAGCTCTTTGTCCTTTTTGTTAGACTTTTAAAACTAAAATGTCTATTTTTTTAACTTCTAAAAAAAAAAACTTTAAATTGTTGTACATCACTGAAGTTGTTTGATAAATATTTGCTTAAAGGTATTTAAACTAAGTCAAGTTTTGGGATTTTTATATTTCAAAATGTTGACACCATTTTAATCCTTTTTCAACAAATGAATATCGGCTTCAAATATCGGTTATCGGCCCCCATGACTGCTGATAAGCAGTATCGGCCCTGAAAAAAGCATATCGGTCAATGTCTAATATGTCAACGGACTAGCACCAGCTTGAGAAGGTAATAACAATGGGGTGCTCTATCTCTCCCATCCTATTTACAGCTACATTTGAGATCCTCCTGATGGGTGGCAGACAGATGGTGCGAGGGGTCAGATCTCAAACAGGCCAAAGACTCCAGCCATACGGTGTTATATGGATTATGTCACTACTCTCCAACAAACAGCAGCCACACTCCTTAAGCGGTTGGAGGAGCTCCTAGCTTGAGCCCGCATGAATATCAAGCCACAGAAGTCTCAGTCTTTCTATCCGAAAAGAGACCAGAAATTACATCATCATCACTGTAGATGGTGAAAGAATCCCCCTTCTGGTGGAAAAAACTGTGAGAAGCCTTGGGAGGCTGTACATATCCAACCTCGCTGACAAGAACGTGGCCTCATCTGTCAGAAACTAACTTCAGGACGGTCTGCACAAGATAGATCAGTGCCCCCTAACAGGCAAATTCAAGGTCTGGTGTTACCAGTTTACACTGTACCACCATATAATGTGGCCTTTGAAACTGAGCGACATCACCATAACAACAGTAATGAAGTTGGAGGGAAAGGCCAATAATTACATCAGGCTTGGCCTCCCCACGAGGCCTTTCCAGCGAAGAAATACCCTACAGCTCCCACTGCAGTCCATCAGTCTGGGGTATAAAAAGGAGAAGGTGAAACTCCTCTTCGAACTGAGAGACTCACTGGACCCAGCTATCCAATCTGCTAACCCTCAGATTCACACAGGACGGAAATGGCATGCGGTTGACCAAGCCATAGCGCCACTAAAGCACCAGATTGTCGGCTTCACACAACCAGGCGGAGCTGGCCTAGGTTGTGTACGTATTCGTGCTGAATGATTTTATGAAAAGAACGAATTGTGATTTTTCTGGCTGATATTGCGATTTCAATTTTTGTGTGATTTTTTTTTTAATACTTTTTTTATTTCAACCTGGAGTGCAAAATTCACAGTTTCTTCACAATGAACAGTGACCTTTACAAACATGATGGAAAATGCCATTATACCATTAAAAACAATAAAAGCTATTCCTGTAATAATGCAAGGACACTTGAAAGATTTTGTGAGGGGGGCGTTTTTTTCTTAAGTTTTTAAAAATGAGTTTCTGTCAAGTATAATTTTGTATTTTTGTATTTGTGAAATATTGTATGTGAAAATGCATTTTTTGAAACCCAAAATGTTTTACATTTCGTACTAATGTATGTGTTCTTTGTACATATGTCAGAATTTGGGGGATTTTGATTAAACACGAAGACCTCATCTGATTGATGGCGATGAAAAAATGCAATCGTTGCCCAGCTCTAGTTTAAATCAATGAAACTTTAAAATTGTACACGCACACACACACAAACGCATGCACACACACATTTGGGGTATACTATTTCACATTTTAAAACAGAGCAGAACACTGTCAAATGTGTAAAACGTTTAACGTAACAGACAAGCTAGGTTTCTTAGCGAAATACAAATCGGCAATTTTGTCTCAGGGTTTTCTGTAATTAATCTTTTATCTGGTTTAATTACCTAGTGTGTGGGGAAATAATGGCCATATTATGAGGTAAAGTTACCTGGAAAATACTCGGCCTCCAATTTCCTTGAAATGTCGAAACTGCAAATCAATGTGAGCAAGTCGATGTAGATGATGGCCACTGTGAGGACAATGTCGCCATCGAGTGGCGCGAAATCAACGTACATTACTTAGTCCGTTCGCATGAACACAAACAGGAACGTCACCGTCCTAGCACACAGCGTGTGATTTTTTTTGGGGGCGTTAACAGGAACGTTACTATCCAAGCATACAAAGTTGCGTGCGATTTTCGTTTTGGCGGTACACAACTTTACACAATATCTGTCTCCCCCCTCACAGATTCGGGCGGGCGCCGAGTGTGTGTGTGGGGGCGGGGGGGTCTGTCACTGAGCACAGCACTACAGTCGGATGGTCAGAGACCTGCGAATTAATGGTGAGCGACACACATCACGAGTGTGTTCGACTGCGAGACAAATTGAATGGGCGATAGGAATACGTTAACGAACAAAACTGAGACTTTAATTTCGTTCTTTCGTCACCGTATTACCGTTTGTAACAGTGGCGCAAAAAGTATGTATGCGGCGCATAGGGGCGCCGCGCTATAGGGGGCGCCAAAGCGATGGGAGGAAAATAAATTTTGAGTGGCCATTTTATGTATTAAACAGCTGTTGGTTCGCAGGTGTGGTAATAGTTTGATCTAATCTCTAATACTAATAGAGGGACGTCACTGATATGCGCCCATCTGCTCCGTGACTGTCCCCCCCCCCCCACTCGTGCGCTCCGCGCGCACACCCAGACTCAGGCGGTGTCCAGTGCGCGCACCCTGGAGTATGCGCGCGGCCAGTGTTTACAATTCAAACGTCTGATGGTAGTGTAACGTCCGAGTGTGTAACGATGGAGAAGCAAAAAAGGAAAGTGTTCAGGGTCACAAAACCGAAAAAGAAAGAGGGAGGAAGATTATGCAGGCATGAAAACCATCTTTTCAAAGTGGTTAAAAGACAGCGGGTAAGTTGTGATGTGTCAGCGTAGTAAGAGCCACACATGGTTTGCAAATAATGAAGTTAGCTAAATTCGGTTTTGGACATCATCAGTTTTTGTACATATTCTTGGGTTTTACATTAAGACAATCACCTGCTGTAAAATTAAACGTTCACTAAAAGTTTGAAGTAAAAGTGTTATACTCCCGGCTACATATAAAAAATGAAATTATTACTATTTTTTGGGGGGGTGCCTGTTATGTGTCGGCATACAGCCCAGAAAGTAGGTAGTTACTCCCCTGGTATGGACCAAAACCTGTGTTCAGAGAACAAACATTCCACATTCAGCTGAGGTGACTGTGAAATCTGTGAGCGCTGTGGTGCCTTGAGGAGAAACCACACGGGCCACGCCCAGACTGCCGTCACCAAGGAAACAGGGCGTAGAATAAGCGTCAATATAGCATGTGGGCGCTGTATTTGGCTCAAGTCTGGTATGATGCCATAGTGTGCGATGGTTCCATGTGGCCTCGGAATATTGCAGAATCCGCTCAATTTGGGTGGAATTTATGTGCATCGCAGACAGGGGTACAACTACCTACTTTCTGCAGACACGTAACAGGCGCCCCCCCCAAAAAAAAATAACAATTAGATTTTTTATATGTAGCCAATAAATATTTTTTTGGGGGGGATATAACACTGTTATTTCAAACTTTTATTGAACGTTCCATTGAGCCATGTGTGGCTCTTTGTACCATGACACATCACAACTTACCTACTGTCTTTTAATCACTTTTAATCTTTCTCCCTTGACATCTTTCTTTTTCGGTTTTGTGCCCCTGAGCACTTTCGATTTTGCTTCTCCATTTTTAGCGTCAATATTCAAAGAAGCAGTGTACACTTCCTCCCAGCAAACACCCATGTACCTGTGCTCACGTCCACAGTTCCTCATTCTTATTTAAATCATCCAAAGAGAGGTCAAACCTTTTGATTTGTTGAAGTGGTCGTACAGGTCGGGATGTCCACATGAATTTTGGTGCCAATTGATCACCGTTTTTGGATGTTACAAGCAATGAAAGTACAATGATTTCTGATGGAGAGTTTGTATTCGGTCCCTTCAATGACTCGAAATGAAACATGGCGAGAGCGGAGGGGGGCGCGGCCAAATTGCTCATTAATAGTAGGCATTTTTCAAGTTGTCACTTATTTCTTAATTCCTCCAAAATGAATGGATAAAAAAGAAAATGAAAACTGATTTCAGTTTCCTGATCAAAAAATAGATAAACTAAGCTTGGTAGTGGCTGGGCAGATACTTTCATCTTCAGAATATGCTTCATTAGCCCGTGGTTGTGTTTATTGTACCCTCTAGATCAGAGGTATCCAATTAAAAGTCACAGAGGTCCACGACGAAACTTTCTTCCAATTAAAAGGTCCGAACCAAAGTCCAACTTCCCGAAATGTCTAGCCTATGTTCACATTTTTATATAGTTTCAATATTTAGTCATTTTCAACAGAGCGCACTTATATACTAAATATTTAGCAATGTTCCCATTAAACATGTTTGCCAGTCAAACAAATCTAAGGCATTTATTTCACATTCAAGAAAATGTGGCTCCAGGAATTTAAGGGTGCCACTTCCAGAAAAAAACTGTAAAATATCTCCTGCAGAAATATACCAAGTGCTAAGGATTGAGTTAACATCTTTTACCTTTTTTTTTTAATCAAAGAGTTGTCAGCCTAAAAAAAACGGAAGCCTAACTATTCAAGTAAAACAGGTCAACATGTTCAGTACACAATCAATAAAAATGGCTGTCCTTGTGAAAAACCAATTCAAAATGAGCTTTGACACCAACTTTTCTTTTGAATATTTTTTTAACTTCTCTTAATGAGAAAAATGAGTTTGTGACTGCCCTGCCAGTGACTTAATTCTGGGTTGGAACGGAGTCAGGGCCATTGGGATTTGGTAGATTATTTCACACATCTGGGCTTTGTGTTTTCCTTTAAATAATGTTTGTGCAACCACATTTAAGCACGCCTTCACAACTTCCCCATCACTTAATTTTTGTTATGTTTCCCCAAAATCCATGATACTTTTAGTGTACATTCGTTTGCAGGCCGCTGGGCTGTAAACGAAAATGTAAAAATCTGTTATCCTGCACTCGAAGTTCGATGTTTTTGCCTGCGCTCACCTCAAACGTCAGCGGATAACTGCACAAAAGGCCGGTGCTTTGTTTCGTAGTGGCGCTTCGAAATGTTGCGGGTGGAGTGCCCTCTCCAGGTCAAGGAAGAGATCCTGCCCCAATTGGGGGAGTGCAACTATCTTGGGGTCTTGTTCATGAGTGAGGGGATGCTGGAAGGATTGACAGGTGGATCGGTGCAGTGAAGCAAACTCTATCATTTTATCATGGTGAAGAAGGAGCTGATCTGAAAGGCAAAGCTCTGGATTTACCAGTTGATCTATGTTCGCACCCTCACATATGGTCACGAAAGAGCAAAATCCCCAAGCAGTCGAAATGAGTTTCCTCCACAGGCTATCAGATTCTCTCTCTTAGAGATAAGGTGAGGAGCTTGGTCATCCGGGAGGGACTCGGAGTCGGGCCACTGCGCCTCTACATTTAGAGAAGCCTGATGAGGTGGTGCGGGCAAATGGTTAGGATAGCTCCTAGACGCCTTCTTGGTGAAATTTTCCGGGCATGTCCTCCTGAAAGTCGACCCTGGAAATGACCCAGGACACGCTGGAGAAAATACAGGATGTCTTCTGGCGAGCCTGGGAACGCTGCTGACCCCCCCACCCAAAAGTATATTTGGTATAACATGGTATCTTTGAAAGATTACTTGCAATCGTAGGCGAACTTTTATTGATGATGAAATATTTAAAACTTTTCCATCAGAGATGATTTTACTTCCCGAAGACAGCTGGGAAAGGCTGGATAATGTGAAAATGATATACTATCCACTGATATACTTAATGGTTAAATTTGTGCCAAAAAATGCACTTGAATGTTCTCAGATTAAACTTTCCGCGTTTATTTTCTTGGCAAGCTGTTAATAAAGTTTTTCTTTATTTGAAATTTAAGGTGGATGTTTTTTGTGGTTGTTGTGGTAACAATATCGTCTGATGCGGGGCAGCAGGAATGATAAAGGCTTTAATTTATTTTTTAGCATGATTTGTTTGAAGAGACATTATCAAGTTATCTTTTTTTAATCGAGTCACAATAGTCAGCAACTGGAATAACAGTTGGGTCACTCTTGAGAGTTTTTATCTGATGACGACCCGGAGAAATGCCTACATTACCCCTGCTCGCCTCTAGGGGCACCACGTCAAATAATTTTGTATGGGTTAGAGCAGTGGTTCTCAAATGGGGGTAAGCGTGTCACTGGGGGTACTTGAAGGAACTCCAGGGAGTACACAAGATTTTAAGTAAAACAAACAACCATTCAAAAATCCTTTAAAAATAATTGTTGAATGAATTAAATGTTTCAGGAAAATATAAATTCATAAAACAAATGTTGTGCCCAGTGGTATATTCAATTTCATTATTTTAGAAACCAGATTCTCCCCATACTAGAATGGTTCGACCCAACTTGTCACATGCCACCTCTCTTGCTTGTCAATCACTTGAAGACGAAAAAAAAAAAAAATCACTTGAAGACGCAAACAATGGAGTCATGGTTTAAGCCTAAATCTTTCGAACAAAACGGAGGCACTAGTGCAAAAGAAGGCCAGACCACAGTCGGCGAAATTCCGGTTGTATTTTGAAGATTATGATTTATTCGGATTTACATCCACAAGTTGCAAACTACCCAAGGCACTTTTGTTTCTATGGGGATTGCAGTTGCATGGAGCCAACGCTTCTGCAGCCCCATTTTAAGATAAAACATGGATGTCACGTTGGTAAGCCATTCGATTTTTTTAAAAGGAGACTCATTGAATTCAGATTTTCTCAAGATATTATGCGAAAGTAAAAACTCTTAGAAGCGTAATCTGAGCGTGGCCTCCAGATGAAGTTAGCCATGGTCACATTTGCACAATTTTGTGTGCGTGAGTGTGTGCGGGGGTGTGTGCGCGTGTGTGCGCGCGTGTGTGCGCGTGTGTAAAGCAAGAGCACAGTGACCTGGTACAAAAAGGTTTGGAGCAGTTACTCCCCTTTGCCTCTACATACTTATGTGAGGTTGATAATGTAATAATTACAAATAACCGCTAGGGGTCAACATGTTCATTTTCTGGAAGATTTTATTGACTGAGCTGTATTTGTGTCAATTCCAATCGCATTGAAAGTACGTGTGTTTCAAAGTTTCAAGAAAAATTTCATTGAAAAATAATCTTATTTGATGCATCATTTAGATGTAGAAGTTCAGGTCATTTAAAAGGGTATATATTTATATATATCTGTATATATATATATATATATATATATATATATATATATATATATATATATTATAATTAATTTAATTTCACAAGTTACTACAGAGTAAGCAGTAAGAGTTTGAACTTACAGCAAAATTATATTGACATTTAGTTTATATAACATACAAGTCAGTGTAGGTCTGCAACAAGATGTCAAGAATAGAAGAGCCTACTGATATAGACTGCAGTCATATTGAAAGCAAACAGGTTACCAGGATGATAAGAGATATTAATCGTGACGAGGAAGACTCCCAAGAGCAGCCTGAAAAGAGTCAAGGTGATGACTCTGCTGAAAAGAAGATGAAAAACGTGAAAGATGCAGAACTCCGACTGATAAAGGCAGAAGAATGCAAGAGGAGAAAATTGAAGCTCTTTACCGAAGGTTCTATTTCACATATGAGAAATGGTGTTACAGTGTGAAATTTGCCAGGAAGAAATTATCACACAATACAGAGACAGTAACAGATGACTATGGCGTTAGATTTATGTCACAATTACGTAAGCGGAATGTCAAATACTGCATCCAAAAATGGGTTTCATGTGTACGTAATGTGAAATACCGCGTCCAAAAGCATGTTTTGTGTGTACAAAGATGTGTTTCGCAGGTACAAAAGCCTCCATGCGTATG
Source organism: Idiotropiscis lumnitzeri (assembly GCF_059441095.1). Classification (NCBI taxonomy): domain Eukaryota; kingdom Metazoa; phylum Chordata; class Actinopteri; order Syngnathiformes; family Syngnathidae; genus Idiotropiscis; species Idiotropiscis lumnitzeri. The sequence goes on along the minus strand of NC_142391.1, from coordinate 41,095,909 downwards.
CACAAAATTGGTTTTACACTTGCGGTCTCTCTCCGCTACTCGTACAAAATTCTCGCTTGCGATGCTGGGGGTGACAATTGTGCCACAATTATTAACCAATCAGGAGTCGGACACTAGGGCAATTTCTGATTGGCTGTTTACGTTTATCCTCCAATCGCATTTTACAGCAATACGACATCCAGGAAGCCTCCAATGCAAACAGTCGATAGAAGGGTCTTCTGCATTCTAACACGCTGTTCTTATTGCTTTAGCAATAATTCAAAAATATTTTTTTTCAAATATCTTTGTTTGGTTCAATGTTATTGCCCCAGTAGTTCTATATGCTTCTATAAAGATTTTTCTGTTTGTTGTATTTGTTTTGCTTTATAATCAAACATCACCTCTCAGAGTTGGGCATTTGCATCTTTATCATTAGATGCCGCCATTGTAGTTGTTCGCAATAGCGCCACGCCATTCCATTCAGTTTTTTTCACCCCACCTCTGAGTTACAATTAACAGCCAATCAGAATCAGCCCTAGTGTCCGACTCCTGATTGGTTAAGAATTGTGGCACAATTGTCACACCTGCACTGCAAGCGTGAAATCAGCATTTTATGTGTGTCGAGGAGAGAAGCCGTAAGCGTAAAACCTTTTTTGTGCGTACGCGTGCAGGGTCTTTGTACGTACGAAACATGTTTTCGTATGCTGTATTTGACATTACGCTTACTTAAGTGAGGCTTGTATGCAGTATTTCACATTACGGTCACATAATTGTGGCATAAATCCAACGCCATAGATGACGAGCTCAATCACATCATTGCTGATGATCGTGGTTGTGCTGCAGACGTACAGTGTGCATATGAGTAGCTGAAGAGTTGAAACAAAGAATCCCAATAGAAGAAGCGGAAGCAAATATCAAAGCTCAAATGAGAACAGAACATGCAGCCCTTCAAAGAACCCTCCATGAAAGAAAAAAAAATATGGCATTTGGAGACAATGAAAAGTCCAAGTGCAGCACAGGCGAGCATAGAAGTGTATAATCAAGTGGCGGTAGCAGAAGATGAGAAGAAAGACTAACTGGATTGTGAGTTGAGAACAGTCAAAGGCCCTGATTTCCTCCCCAACTGAAAGTACAGCTAAGCTTGCCAAGGTGATAGCAGATGTAGTGAGTACCAACTGGGTTCCAGTGCCTAGACCTGTAGTATTCAAATGGGATTCGTTGATGTACAAGGACTGGAGACTGACATTCCAAACGCTGATTGCACAGAATAACATTGATAAAAATAAGAATCTCTACTACCTCCGCCAGTTTTTAGTAGAAAAGAAGCGACCAAGGGTTATTTCCACCTGTGTGGCAGCATGGGAGCTCTTAGATGAGAGATATGGAAACCCATTCACAATTGCACAGTCCGACCGAGACAAGTGCCACACGTGGCCCAAGGTAGGACCAAAGGAAAGCCTCAAGCTCAGAAGCTTCACAGATTTCCTCCACTGTTGTGAGGCCGCAATGACCCTCATAAAGGCTCTGGAAATGTTGAACAACTGCAACGAAAACAGGAAGATTCTCTCCGAATTCCCAGACTGGTTAATGGCTAGATGGAATTGAATGTCTGTGTCACTGGTGCAGTTGTGACGCACCTTAATCAGGGCCTGACTTGCCTGACAGGCAATTTTCTGTGCCGCTTATCATTAGTAGGATTTTATGTCATTTAAATCTTTGTAATTTAGCATTTTTTACATACATGTAATGGCTGTTAAATACAGTAACCTCATGTATAGGAAGCAGTTTGTTATTTTTCACGTTTATTCTCTTTTTACAAGGTCTACACATAAACGTGCAGGGGGGGGGGGGTGGAGGAAATTGACCCTGTTGGGCAAACAACACGGGAAACAAAGGACGAAAGGGAAGCAACATGAGAGAGGACGGAGGCAGAGACTAAACTGGTGTTTGACAACTGCCGATGGATGGCACTGCGGTGTTGATGATGTGCTGACAAAGTCTTCCTTTTCGTTTGCTTGCTGATGACTGATTTGCGTGGTTTCGATCGTTCCTAAAATGTGGGAGAAGTAGCCGATACTAAGGGGGATAAAAGAGAAATTCTCTCAGTGTATTTAATTATTGAATAACACATTGTGGATTAGTACCCAAAAATGTTATGCAGATTTACTTTGCAAATAATTGCAAATAACAAAGACTCTTCCCCTTACTGTTTTACTTTAAAATCATTTTACAAGTTAAAAAAAAATCAACCTCACATAAACCTTGAAACTAACACACATTTCCCAGAAGCTTTTAAATAGAAAGACTATTCTGCGACAACAGAATGGCTCTGAGTAAAGTTCATCTTGATGCCTGCTGCGAAGAAAAGTGTGCTGGTAACTGTTTGAATAGAATTGACTATTTACTGGTCCTGTCAAGAAAGTACGAGGCGACATTGTTGACATTTCCCAGGCACTTACTGTTGTGTGCACTTTCCAACAGGCAGTCACAGAACAATGTGAGGCTGAAAAAACATGCTTCCAATGCTTGCTTCTCTGTAACTATTTATTGAGCATGCCACCTGTCGTATGTGGCTAAAAGCTAGAATTTATTTATATATATAGATATATATATGTATGAGTGTGTGTGTGTTTTAATTGAATGCATAATTACAGGATCAATGACATCACTGCAAAAAAGTTCAACTTGTGCTTTTATGATGGATGATTCTCAGTCAAGACTTAAGTAGACACACACTACACTAGAATGCCATGTAACAGTTTATTCAAGTAATTATACAGTCATATATGTGTAAATATTATTTCATTATATGTGTGTGTGAAACATTATGCTATGAATCAAAATGAAAGAAAAATGTGTCCAAATGTGACTGGTGATTAAAAGGAAATGTGCAGCATGAAAAGCGGGCCGCTTGATAAAATGGTGGCGTGATGTCACGATGGAGAGGTCGTCCCATCAGAAGAGGCTACGTTTTTTGCAATGCCTGCTGGTGCAGCATCGGCATACCATTAAAAAAAGAGTACAGCACACCGGACAAGTAAATCCTCACTGACCCGAGGAAAGCAATGGGCTCTTTTACAGGCGTGTAATTTAATGGTACAACTGAGGTTCCATGAAAGTATACTCAATTATGTTTGCCAAAAAGAAAGTTGTTGACCTTACTCACTGCACGCTCTCATCACCCGGTAGTCCAAATTCAGATGCAGAGTTTCAAGTAGCAATACAGAGGACAATAGATTTGGTTCTTTGTCCAAAGTAGAAAGCATGTTTTTCGTCAAATCCATAATTTCACATGATCATCTCTCATCATTTCATTAATTAGACACGACAGCCCTGCGATGAACATCAAAGAAAAAACTCAAGATATTGTAATTCTACTCTATTCTGACGAACTGTCACAACAGAGTTCTTCTCATTGTGCTATGGAACAAAGCGATCGGTCAGAAACGCGGCATACTCTTCCATGTGATATTGACTTATCAAGAATCTTGGTCAGAAAAAAATGACTATATTCAGTACCCCATTCAGGATTTCGTACAGACATCTAGATATCCCCGCCGACTATTAGAGGTCCCCTTCCCCACTTCAGATATCCGTAGCCGACTGGCCTTTGAGAGGCAGAATGTTGCACCTGGGCATCCGAAGTGCTGGAACAAAGTGATGAGGGACAAGGCGTAGTCGAAGAAACAAGATGCTCGGCTTGTCAGGGCTGCTTTCTCAGCACCCTGAGCTCCTGTGCGTTTGTGTGTGTGTTATTGGCATTTCAGGTGTGGTGGGTTAGAGTCACGACAATCACAGAGTGATTGGCACGGCTTGCTGACTGGTGTGTTGACGTCACCCATTAGAATTGCAATTGTAAATATTGATCAAATTGAACTTCTACAATTGTCAGCCTTACTCCCTCTTATGCCGCTAGCATTTCATAGTTTGAAGAGCAGACCTTACTCTCAAGCCACACCGTACCGCAATATGATCAGTCAGCACACTATTTTAGAGACATCAAGTCTTTGTTAACTTTCATCGGGAGCGAGGACTAATACTCAAATTAGACCTGAGCACTGCTATGTGTCTACCAATTTTTAAAGAATGAACTGATCAATCCATTGATAGATTTGAAATAACCCACTTTTTAAAAAAAAAAAAAATGAATATATGCTTTCTAAAACAATAAACAGTCAACAAAATAAAGTGAGATTTGGGTGATTCAAATGCAACAAAACACTGCAAGTAACATAGTGTGCCGCAGTAAAGTCAAACAAACTAATGAGAGGATGTATAAAGTAAAGAAGGAAGGAAGCTATTTCTTCCATAGCTGAAAGGGAATGCATTCCAGTAGTTGCAGATTGTCAGCTTGGCCATGTAGAGTGTGAGCGTTCTATCAGATAAAATGTTTTTGACGTCATTCAAATCAACAGACTGTGGCTAGATGGATGCTGTCCAAATCAGCATTGAACAAACAACTTTCTGATTGGTTTACAGGGAAATGACTGATATGAGGTTTATTTGTCGAGGCTTACACTGAGTGGCTCCGTTAGTAGCGCATTGATTCCAGTCAAACTCATGTGTGACCGGAGGTCTGTCTTGTCCCTGCTCCTGCAGGGCGCTGCGCCAATTTTGCCACGTCGGTTGCTGGGCGCATCACTGTTTCGTGATGCAGGTTCATGTCTGCTCCTTACACTTACCACTGTGTCATAATGTGGGATGGTTGTCGGAGTTTTGTCTTTTGAACAAAGTGAACCAAGGATATTTCTACTTAATACGTCTGACTTTGGAACAAAAAAACAATTGCCGTCCATTTTATATACAATCAATAGATTTCGTTTGTTAAATGCACACTGTGCATAGCAGAAAATAGTATTTTATTATTTCAGAGCATTTTCAATGGAGTAATTTCAAACAAATATAAATTCCAACTTAAGTTTTTCAAAGTGACTGTTGGGATCACAGCCATTCAATGAAGCAGCCATTTTTTCTTCTTATTTGAATATATTTTATCAAAAATTTATTGTGCTTGGTGTGCCAAAGACAAATTTCCACCCTGGTTGGCCAATAAAGTCTGACTCTATTCTCAGTAAGCACAGTGCGTAGGGCACCATCATCCATGCGGGGCACCATGTCGTCCCTGGGGCGACATCATCGAGTGTGCACGACATGCGTGCACAAGCTCGGGGGTAATAATATGCTGTAACTAGAATTATGTATTCAGGATACAAAAAAACTGTAACTGTATTCTATTATTTGAAGAAAAAAAACAATCAGATTACAGCAGTGGTGGGCGATCAAGACCTTCTCTGCTAGCCTAACATAATAAAAAAAAAAATCCTAATCATATTCTTCAAATTAATTTCATATTATATGCAAGTGTTGTATTTTTAGGTGAGAGTTTTTATCCAATCAGAATTCAGATAGCTTGTGTTGCCAGGCAGATTTCACAATAAAAAATTGACCGGGGTTGGGGTTCTGGACCCCATTAACTGCGAAAAACTATTTATCTATCAATCTATCTGTGTATCTATCTACCTATTTTCTTCGACCAATTATCCATTATTGGTCATCGATATACGCGACATAGTTAAATAGTTACGTATCCTCATTACAAGTTAATATTACCAGCTACACTATGGTAGCAAATTTCTCATTATCCTCCTAAGGTGAAAAAATAATTAGCAAACATAATCGATTATAATTAATTTGTTGTCTGGACTACAAGTCACACTTTTTCCCATAGGTCAGCTGTTTTTATGACTTTTACTCTGAAGCGACTAATACATGACAAAAAAAAGTAATTTCCCAGAAAGCCATGGCTGGGCAATCTGGATTTATACACCAATATCTCCTACTTCTTACAAAGACATGATAAAAAAAATTTAAAAAATGGACAAATAGCCACGAGAGGGCGCTCTAGACTTCTGGTCCGATATTTCATACTCCTTCCAAAAACAGCTGTAAATGATTGGACTGAAATGTCCTTCAAAAGAATCATATTCTGTCGACTACAAATTTGCAAGCAGGGAAATTTGCAGCTGAAAACCCTAATTGGGCAGCATGGAGAAAGATTGCAGTGAATGAGAAGAAATCACGATCACGTCGAAATCGCAATCACGTCGCATTTCTTAGGCACATTTGGATCGATGGGCTCCTTCCCCACGCTGTTGCCTTCTCCGTTCTCCTGAATGGCCTCCAAAGCTTGAGGGTCCTCGTAATCAGGAAATTTAATGTGTTCCGGTACATTGTGATCTCAAGTGATCTGCTTTACGGACTGGCAATAAAACGAAAATGCTACTTTTACTGCGATGAAGAAAAGAAACCAAAAAAATAAATCTTAGACGGCCACTGCTCTAGGATCGAGTTCACCGGTTGCTGCTTAAGCAGCATGCCGCGGGTGAGTCTTGTCAACAGTGCAGTTACGGTACGTCTCCATGCTAAGGTCGTTGCCAAGGCGATGAATGTAAAGGCCCTTGCGGGAGGACCTTCTTGGTGCTTCCGCTTCATGCAAGCAACTGCCTTTTTATCAGGGCACGGACAGGGTTTCCCAAAGACATTAACATTAACACTGCACACCTTTTCTGTTCATGTTTAGTTTTTATGTCGCTTCATTGTCATAGCATTTCTTACACCGATTCAGCCTGTTATTTATTCTTTTATATCTTTCCAAGATGAAATGTCTGATTTTGATCTAGTATTTTGTAAAATATATTACCCGCAAACATGCGACTTATACTTCAGTGCGACTTATGAATGTTTTTTTTCTACCTCATGCATTTTTTTGGGCTACTTTGACTTGTGCTCAGGAGCGATTTGTAGTCTGGAAAATAATCCCAGATTAAACATAATGAGTTATTTAAAAGCAACGTAAACTTAAGTAACTCATTACTCTATAAAGACTGTAATATTGTAAAAAAGAATCACTTTCACATCCAAGTCACAAGTAAAATAGTAACTTCCCCAACACTGGTCGGGAGGAACTGCGGCAAGGAACGAGTGCAGCGGTGCAAAGTGAAGCTTCATCTTCTTCACCAGAATGTTTAGTCTAATAATGCAAAGACCTCAACTGTGTGCAATCAAACATTTTATTCATTGTAAAAGTTGTGTATCAAAATTTGGTGTGGTTCTCAAATTAGCTCCAGAGGTTGTTGTTTGGTGCTCACTTTTCCCCCTGACTCACCCACCTCAATAATGAACCTAATGTTTCCCCCGGGGCCAATATAATCTTTCGGCTCTATTGGCTTATACCCAGAGAGTCTGCCATCCTTATCCATCACTGTTTGAAGATAAAAAAACAAAAATATAAATTCGTTATTAAAAATTGTTTTAACGTTTTTACCAGTAATGGACAAAAGCAAAATAATTGTGCCTGATCTGAAGGATACAACGTGGTTCTTCAAATAAACATGAGAGGATTGACCAACCGGGCAGGGACCTGCTCCACCGAGGTTGTCTTTCTGCAACACTTCATCTGATTTCCTTATTTAAATACTATAGCATTTAGTTACATTATTTGGGGGCCTTTTAACTACTTCTATTCTCTTTGCATTCCCCACTTCCTCCGGCTTGGCAATTAGGTGATGGTATCCAATTTGGAAGTAGCTGTTTCGATTCTACAGCCACTGACCGGTACAAGATCGAAGGCTGACCACATCCTTGGAGGTGCTACTGTGGAGATTACGGCTCTGATCAACTGGAGGACCCACTCCAGTGAAGGCGTCTTCCTGCAGCGCTTTTCAACTCACATTGTATAGGATCATTTTATGTATCAAATGTTGCTCACTCTCCATCCCTTCCAGCCTGATCATCCAAGAGGGGGGTTCCCCCTTCAATAGTCCCTTCTCAAGTTTTCTCATTTTCCCCGGATGGGTTTTTGAGGTTTTCCTAGCCCTCCTGGGGGTTAAAAGCAGGGGATATTCGACTGTAGGTATGTGAAGCCCTTTGAGACGTTCTGTGATACAAATAAATTTGACTTGACTTGACTAGAGGATTGTTATTGTTGAAACGCTTATAAAAAGTTCCCTGTGTGTGTGTTTGAGATGAAACCCTTGAAATATAAACGTGATCTCAGTGGAACTCCCTGTGAGAGATATAGATGAAAATATTGGAGGGAGAAAGGGTTCTAGATTCAACCATCTGTATGAGTTCTCAGTGAAATGGAAACACCTCTTCTTCTTCTTCTTCTGGGTGTTATAATAGTGCCTAATAATAGCACACCTTAAAAACTTGTTCTGGAAAAGCAGAAAAATATCCAACTGGCTCCTTTGATTGAATGGGACTGGATAGGGTCGGAAATACCCTCGCCTGAGATTGCCAAACATCACCTGAATCTTCAACGAATCGCAGTCAAGATTAAATGTCCAAATGTTGTGACAGTGAAAGAGGACGACAATGTCAAGCATCACCAAAAACATCAACAATCTAAAACAGTGTGGACTCTGAAGGCGGCACAGACGAACTTGGTCAGTTTGTGTTTCATAGAACCGAGTCAGATGACCAGGTAGTAGAGTTGTCGATAGATGACAAAACATTTCTAACGCTGTTAGGCAGAGCAAAGAGGACAGTTGGGATGCTCCGTTACCCTTCCGCAGTCCAAGAAGAAGGCTCCCAAGCAGCAGAGATCAGACTCTAAAACGACACTCACTTAAAAAGACGAATGACAAGGAAATACGTCCACAAGGCAAAACTTTCATATCAGAACAAGAGCTAAATTGAGAACGCTTCAACAGATACTCAACTTGGACGACAGCATGCAAAGCAGTAATCAAGCTTATACACATTGTTGCTTTGTTCAAACCAAAGTCAAGTGGACGAACAGGATCAGAGTGTCTCAAAGAACATACAAAGGTGGATGAGTTCACTCCAGCCAGAAATATCATAAAATCAGTCCAGCATGACATCTACAAAGAAACATTTCAAGGAAGGAAAAAAAATGGGCTTTTATTTTATTATGCGCGCCAACTTGCCGTTCACGTTGAACTTATTGGGACTATGTCCACCGACATCTTTGCTTTATAAATGCATTAAGTGTCATGGTTTTGTCCTGTCATGTTTTTGTTTTGTTTTTGCCCAGCTGGAGTGGGGGCGTTTCCTTCCAACGCCTGTTAATGTTCATGTCGGCATGGTTGGAGAGACGCGCCCACCAGCCACGCACCTGTCACTTGTCAAGTCATTCATTACTGCGCTATTTAAGCACTCCACGGTGATATCTCAGCGTTGGAAGATTCCTCTTGCTCATGGTTCCAAGATGTGAATTACTAGACACCTCGCTATTGCATCCCGAGTACTTTGTTCGCGTTCATTGTAAGTGTTTTTCTCTTTTCGCTTATTGATCTTCTCGGTTGAGCTCGCTCGTCAATTGGCTTTCCTTGCCCTTCTGCGGCAAGCGATTCTTTTTTTTTTTTTGTTTGTTTGTTTTTTTTTGTTCTCTTTTGATCCTTGCCTTTTGCAAGCGTTTTTCATTCCCGTCGTTAATCCCCTGGTGTGAGTTTTTCCACCAGCGTTTTTTGTTGCACTTCTTCGGTCTTGCGTATTATAATATATATTGTCTTTTTGTCAAAAGCAATATCTTTGCTAAATCCATCTTCCTGTGTCTGCGCTTAAAGAGTCTTGATTCCATTTTCCAGCGGTCCTGGAAAATTACCTTACATTGAGAAGATTCTTCTCCAGTCGTGGCCCAGCTAATCTCTTAAATACAGATTGAGGTGCTAATTGTGTAGGAGCTTGAAAGGAATTGGGTGTAGACACAGACAAGTCAGCAACAGAAAGACATCTTCAGGAAAAAGGGTGCATGTGGACATTCAACCCTCCACAAACATCTCATATGGGAGGGGCCTGGGACGTCTCACAGGTATGGCTATCCTTGACACGATGTTGTTTAAAAAAAAAAAAAACGCTCAAACATGTCACTCACGAAGTTTCAAACTCGATTACGGCTGAAGTAATGGCTATTATGAACGCTAGGCCTCTTGTCCCGATATCCACTTACCCTGACTTTTCAACCATACTCACTCCGGCAATGTTGCTAACACAAGTCCAGCAGAGTTTCAGCTCCACCTGGACACTATTCCAATGGACAGTTGTATGGAAACAGAAACAACAGCTAGCAGAAACATTGTGGAAAAAGTGGAAAGGAGTATGTCTGGCCACCTTGCAAAAATGCACTTAACGCCCCCCCCCAAAAACAACAAAATGTCAATAAACGAGATGTAGTGCTATTAAAGAAGTGCTTCTCAATTATTTTCTGTTACGCCCTCCCACCACCACCCACTCTCTGCCGCAACTATAAATAATAGCATTTTCGTAGCAAAAAAAAAACCCGACACCATAGTTATTAGTCGCTACGCAAAATGGGCAAGGAGAGCGCCACTGCCAACTACTGGAGGGGATGTGCAATTACACTTTATTGTAGTAAACAAGGGATTGCGAACGTGTTCTTGAAACCTGTGTCAGATTATAGTTATTTTTTCAAAGACTGATTGAATATGCCATGTGGCACTTCTGGTGTTTCATGTGTTCATGATTTTGATCTCGCTGTAATGTGATTTATATCAAGCGAGGAGTGTCATGTCTTGAAGAGACATTTATATTTCGCAAGCTTGTGTTCGTTAAAAGGTTGTGAATAAATTCACATTTGCTCATAAGCTGTGAAAACTTTGGGATAAAAGTGTTCGAGTGAGTTTTTGAGGATCGTTTTCGATTTCACTGATGTAAGCGCATCAGTTTCAAAAGTGGATCTTTGACGTATTTCACCTCTCGAAGAAACTTTCGCATTGTAGTTGGATGAGAATTGTAAGTTCATAAACAATTGAACTATGTGCCATAGACGATGAAATCCCTAAATTCTTTGCAAATGTACGTTGAGAAATGGACCGGAACTGGAAGATAATTTGCTAACGCAGTTGCTCAGCAACTTTGCTTGTAGACCAACTGAACTTTTATACTCAATCAGGACACTCACCTGTTTACAATTAACCTGCTCACCTGTGGGATATTCCAAACGGGTATTTTTTTAGCCTTCCTCAGTCATTTATCGCCCCCATCTCAGCTTTTTTGGAACATGTTGCAGGCATGAAAGTTATTTGCAAAAAATGAAAACAACAACGCTCATTATTTTGTACGTTAAATATCTTTTCTTTATAGGTTGAAAGGGATTTCCAAATCATTGCATTTCGTTTCTAATTCATTTTGCACAATGACCCAGCTTCATCGGACATCTTTTGTTTTATTTGTATTTTTTTTTAGATTTTATTTTAGTTTTGCTTGATTATTTTTGACTGTTCTGAGAGGCCCAAGCTCATCAACTCAATAGCCATGTGTACCTCAGACTACAGGTGGTGAATTCAGGTCAGTCTTTTGCATTTTGCTTCTTTTATGTCAATTCATCATTTCATTTTACATAATTATTGACAAAGAACAATACTGCACATGAAATCTATTATTCATATCGACATTGACAGCATATATATATATATATATATATATATATGTATGTATGTATGTATGTATATATATATATATATATATATATATATATATGTGTATGTATATGTATATATGTATTTGCATGTGTGTAAAGTATGTAATCAATTATTTACAGCCATAACTACCATTTGTATACAGTGTATATATTACAAAAAATCTTCCAGAATAAAATGGGCACAAAAATCTTCACCTGTAAAAAAAAAAAAAAAAAATCCAAGTGGTGCTTTGAGACAGTTACAGTTGTCCTGAGTTATAATGCATTTTAAAGTGAAACATCAGAAACATTTAACAGCTAACACCACAAACTCATCCAATTCCTAAAAGCATTTCCTCACTAACAGCCGCGATTATCTCCAGCCACAGAGATATACGTTTGTGGGAATAGTTTTGCTGTTGCCGCTGACTAAGCAGTCGAGAAGTTTGATCTGATGGAGTCCTCTCGTAACTGGCGGTGCTTCCCCGTGGTAGGCTCTTCACTGTGTGCTCGACGCTCAATGGTAATCCTGTAATTTTTTCTGCAAAAGTGTAAATCATATGACATGACATAACTTGTGACAGTTCATTTGTCATAAAATGTCAACAAGAAGCTACCTCAGCCATATGGAAATAAATGGATGTTGACATATTTTTTCAATGGGATTGTATATTTGATAAACTTAATCAAGATATTTGAAACACAAATGTCATGAGCAGGTGAGCCGTTCAAGCCAACGCCACACAAACTAATTTCCTGTTTAAGTACCTGAAAAAATAGAATGCTGTGAGCATTGCGGTTCCCAGAACAGCTCCAACTATGACTCCAGTCAAAGCAGACACTCCTAGCCCACCTGTTTAGAAGAGAAATAATAATTGACCACAGTACGTTATAAACATAAAATTAACAAAAATATTGCAATGAAGTCGTGATCCTTTACATGATGTGTCTGATATCTCTGTATGTGTTATCTGTATTCCTTGCAGAGTGAAGTGGTCAAAGTTGAAGGCTGGCAGCAGCTGAAAGCTTCCATTTACACCAAAGTAGTTGGCCACGACCTGAAGTTATGTCATGAAAATGTTACAGGGATACTTACAAGATTTCAAACTTGCAAAGCTGACGTTTGATTTAGCATCTTACCTCATATGTTCCTGCATTTACATCGGTCATTGCCATCAAAGAGAAATCTCCATTTCTGTCACCATTGACGTCCATTGATACCTGGCCAGCGATTCCTGTGCACCACAATAAAAACAACCTACATTTGAGATTGATAACTACTCACATTTCGACATATTGGCACCTGTCTCCAAATAATTTCCTGTACATTAGTCAATGAGTTTCCTATTGTATTGATTTTCTCACAAGAACTAAGTAACACAGTTTATAAAAGCATCAACATTAGTCCCAAATAAGAAATGGTTTTAAAAAAGTGATCAATGAGGTCAAGGTGGAAAGCCAAATTCATTCAGCTTTTCAAAAACAGGCTCTTCCTTGATAATGTTAATAAAAGGAAAATTCGGCATATCCAACAATTTTATGAAATTCTACCTTTGCAAATTTTTACTGTAAGTTAAATATGTGGCAGTAAAGATCCAGATGACATCTGGAGCTATTTCAAACCACCGTATTGTAGTGCTTATGTTGCCATTATCACAGACAATGAAATGAAAACTTATAACTACTTTCAGTAACGCGTTAGAATAACGACACACTAATAAGCATTTGTAAATACTGAAGTTATCATTTACAACGCATGTTTCTGACATGAAAAATTGCATATAGTTTGTAAATTTTACCTTCAAAAGTTCTGTTCCACATTTGTGATGTGATTTCTGATCCATTTTTCTTATTGAATCCACTTTTCATGGCTTCATTCAACGCAACAGCATAAAGCAGCAATGCATCATGGAACCCCTCAACAAACATGTTGACCTAAAATAGCAAAAGTAGAAAAGATGTCAAATGTGAAAGAAGATTTAGATTCAGTATTTCTAATTAATTGTTTGGTTTGTCTGCGATTGGCTGGCGACCAGTTCTGGGTGTACCCTGCCTCTCACCCAAAGACAGCTGCGATAAGTTCCAGCATGCCTGTGGCCTTCGTGAAGATAAGCCGTTCAGATAAAGAATGGATGGATGTTTGGTTTGGCAGTGAGGCCAACGAGAACAAAACTATCCCATTTAATTATAGGAAGTTGTGCAAATGTTATGTCAGAGATCAGATCAAGGCTCCTTTTCCCCAACTGAGCAATTAGGAACCCTGTCAAGTTCCCAGGGACCAACTAAATTTTTTTCTGATATTGCCAAGTTCCCGAACATACAGTATTTCGAAGGTCCAATATATCTTATTAGATTAAAAAGCTGCTTCAATAAGGCAATAAAGCAAGCGGGCCCATTTTGTCGATCGCGACGGACCAGAAGCTCACAAAGGGGAAGTCGATCTCATTGACAAACTGACCGGGGTGCAACTACCAACTTTCTGGGGGGCATGCAGACATAGACAGGTGCCCCCCCCAATAAATAAAGAAATACTACTACTACTAATAATAAAGATTTCATTTTTATATGTAGTTTATAAATACATTTTTGGGGGGAAGGTCACACTTTTATTGAAAACTTTTATTGAATGTTTCATTGAGCCATGTGTGGCTCTTACTACGCTGACACATCACAACTTACCTTCTTTTAACCACTTTGCAAGTTGTTTTTCATGCCTGCATAATCTGTCTTCCTCTTTCTTTTCCGGTTGTGTGTCCCTGAGCACTTTCTATTTTGCTTCTCCATCTTTAGCAGACAATTGAATTGTAAACAGAGTAAACGCTCGCGTAGTCGAGTGCGCGCGCACCGGACTCGCTCTGCACTCAGGAGGGGCGGGGCGGGGCGCGGGTGACAGTCACGGAGCTGAGGGCTCCTATCAGTGACGTGCCTCTCTTGGTATTAGTGATTAGATCGAAGCATGCCCGTTAACAAACAGCTGTTTAATACATAAAATGGCCACTCAAAAATCATTTTCCTCCCATCGCTTTGGCGCCCCCACTAGCCACTGCCGCATATGCTGCATATATACTTTTTGCGCCGCAGCATACAGAGCATAGTCCTGTTGCATGCCTCAACGCGCATGCACATAAAAGGGTGCTAACGAGCAAAATTACCAGCTTGCATTTTGTTCCGTCTACTCTAAACCTAATAATAAAGTTTAAAAACGATATGGGAACATGTAAGCTAAGTATTTCCATACAGAGGGCTCCGAGGTGGGGTGTCTCGTACGGCTGGAGAGCAGGCAGGCCAGGGGCAAAGCGCAAAGGCATGTGCACGCAGTTTCCCCGTTGCTGGAGGAGACCTCTACCACCACAATCGGCTGCCGCAGCACGAGCAAACATTAATTCCATTTACTCGTTCTAAAGTGCCTAATGTTCGTTGAGAGGTGTGCGCAAGGCTCGCTTATCAGCAGCTCCTCTCCGGACTCTATCCTTGACTCATTCCATTCAGCGCAAGTCATCAGTAAAGTAAGGACAGAAAATGTGCACTAGTTGTATTGTGCAATATGGTTTCATGCAGTTATGCAAGGTACATCACTATATACTGTACCTATAACGAATTCAAAATACATTATCAAACAATTATATAAAAAAAGTTGGTGGCTCACTTGGACTTGTTTATTTTATAAGGATGGAAAACTCGTTGCTACAGCTTCAGCTGTTGTGAAATGCGCTATACAAATAAAGTTGCATTGTATCGTATAAGGAGCTCTCATGCTGAAAAAGAATGGGAAGCGCTGCTCTAATGACTCTCCAGCCGGCTGACTCAAACTCAGCCTTGTTTTCTCACTGACAAGTTAAAATGAAAAACTTAACTGGCCACATCATCATTATTATACATTTTTTTCCACTGGTTTTCATTTTTTGGGATCAAAGGCATCCTATATATAGAACCAAAATGACTCTGCACCCTGGACTGGTTGTCAATGACTCGCTGGGAATATTGCTGTATAAAAAAATACTGTCCCTGGCGTTCAGTAGTTTTCATTTTGCAAAAAAAAAAAATGAAAGTGAAAAGAATAACCGAAGTTGTCAGTAACAGAGGCAACGTAAAATGGCTTCCCTCTGGCTTCAGTCACATGGTGACTATTGCTATTCCATTCATTCAAGCAACATCAGGTCCCTTCCCCCAGTAGTAGCTGAGTACAAAGAAGAGAGCGGTTGCCACATTTGCAGAACAATGGTGAAGAATGGTAAAGAAACTGGTCCAACAACTTGGCTTGCCCTTTGGTCATGGAAATTAGAAAACGCAAATTGCTGGGCTGTTCACACCTGACTTAGGATATTAGTCCAAAATGAATCCAGCTGTTTGGCTGACCTTCAGTCTTAAAAGGTAGAAAAGCCAAATGGCTGCCCTTTAGACGTTCTAGTGTTAAGGTGTGTCTGCTATTTATTAAAATGTAGCGTTTTTAATTAAGAGAACGAACAGCTAATGTCAGCGTCTTCACGTCATATAGTCATCCCCCACATATTTTTGCGAGGCCGAAGTTTCCCCTACGTACGTGCGCTGGGGGGGGGGGGGGCGCAGAAGAAATACCCAGTGAGGCATTGAGCCTCAACCAATTTCATAAGCACGCTTAACTAGACCATTGCCCAGGCACGAAAGCGAAGATGCACCAATTTTCATGATGAGTGCACACTACTTTCTATCACCAAATTAACAGGTGCATGGTGGGTGAGGATGCTTTGTCCGCCGGCACACCCAGATGCAACACGCTAGACCCCCAACATGCTAGACTCGACTTGTACTGGCATGAAAATGTTATGTCGGGCAATCAGGAGCCCAACAGAACCTGTAAACTTATCATAAAAGTGTCAGTAACATTTTCTAGACAAATTTGTTTATTCACTTTTACAGTAGCTATACTTACACTTCCACAGTCTTTGCAGTTGTTCAGTCCCATACTTTCACTGGCCATTTTAATTTCCAATGAGAAGTTTTCAAACTCCGGTTTGACAGTCCGAAGCAGTGTCACAGTGTTCAAATATGCATAGGCTTGCCTTGCTTCATTGTCAAATTTGTCTCCTCTCCTCCATGAGCCATTGCCTGAAACACAGTTTAATAACATGCACAACACAAGCAACATTTTGACGTACGTTAAACAAATCAAATTCATCACCAAATCATGGTCTCAAAAATGAACCGTGTCCATCAGTTATGTTGTTGTTACAGGCTTTACCATATGAGGATGCATTGAAGAGTTCAATATTGAAGAACATGTGAGTTCCATTGGTCAATCGACGCCTGTGTGCAGCAAGCATGATTTCTCGAATTTTCATGGCTTCCATACATAAGATCACCACTGCAAGACAATAGAAACGCAGTGTAAGTCACTGATCAAAATTATGTGCGGAGTCTATTCCATTTTAAATTGGAAGATGGGCGTGGGTGTAAAAATGATCACTTGTCTGTCTGGTTCTGTTGGTTTTGTCAATACAAAACATCCAACCATGGCAGATTGTATAATCCTTGCTATGAGCAGCAGGTGTCGGACACGTTAAAAAAACAAATCAGGCGTAATGTCATTAACCTTTATTGTTGTGCAACCTATAACACATGCACATGAAAGAGCATGCATTTTCCATGCTGAAGAGGAAACCGAAAGGCATAGCTCCCCCAAACAACAAAGAGGCTGCAAGTGAAAGCCAGGAATCACTACAGTCATCTTCATCTTCTGTTTTTTAGCAGTTGGCAAACATTATTACGGCCTCCTTCAGAAATAGAGTGTGGGGCTGCAAAATTCCATTTCACATAAGAAGAGGAAAAAAAAACCCGAACAAGGATACATGCAATGTCGTTGGAGTGTCTCGTCCACCCATTCAAACCATTACTAGTCATTACAGTGCTTTGGTTAGGAGATAGAAAGATAAAGAGAAGGCAAATGTAGTATTATGAATTGAAAGTTGGAAGGTTAAATGCAAGTAGAGAGCTGGGCGATTTTATGAAGATGAGAAAAGTAGATTTTTCTTTTTTGTGTGTGTGTGTGTGTGCGGGTTGTTGGGTTCAAATTGTTTTATCACCGTATGGATAGAAAGGAATGGAGTAGGCTTGATTCTGATGGAGGAGTATGCCAAGAATGTTACTGAGGGGAAACAAGACTCACAAAAGATAATGGTTGTAAAGCTAGAACTTAAACTGTGATCATGGATTTTGAAAATGGTTAAGCCCCACGTGGGATGAGAAGGCAAAGTTTGGGAGTGAGTTGGATCGGGAGAGAGAATATTCCTTAAGGGGAGAAAGTGTTTAAAGGAGATCTCAATGAGCATGGAAAAGGGTACAGATGGTATGACGAGGTATAGTGGGTAGACTTGTGTGAAGGAAAGGAAAAGCAGATGGTGGATTTCGCTGGGAGAAATAAATATCTGTGGTGAATACTTTGATTTTCAAAACAGAGATGAATAATTCACAAGAGCAGATGCAGGTGCACAGAGGTGGAATAGATTATATGTAGAAAATGCAACATGAAAGAGATTAGAGACTGGAAGGGCGTGGCAGAAGAGCATATGGAAGGAGAAATGTTGCGAGGACTCCGGCATGGTTGTGTACGTGCACTCACAACTACGCATGCTCGCAACTCTTTCTGTAACTGAAAAGTCATTCTTTGTAATAGTGAGGCTTTCATAAAATAAATGCACACAATTCCAGAACCTTGCTCAACACAATCAAAATGCTAGCAGGATAAAGTCAAAGTAAAAAGCAAAGTTTTACTGAGCTATATTTACGAGATAATGCTGTTGTATTTGCCATTGCGTTGTTTTTTTTGTGTACCTCTATGCCATGCACTGATTTGGATTTGCAAGATAACAGACAATCATACCAACACAATTTTGTATACTGCGATTAATGGCCATTGATTCAAATCATATCTAAAAACCACAATGAGACAAAAGAGAGTGAGTGAGAGAGAACAAGACTCGAAGTAGGGAAAAACACAGTAGTGATACAGCGATTGAGAGCCAAACTAAGCATCACAAGGTGTTTCATTTGAGCACAGGGATGATGTGTAATAAATACAGCCATCTCTACAGTGCGATCCCAGTCTGAGCACATCTGCTACTTTGCATCATGTGACAATTAAAGTCTGAGAAAGGTTCCGCTTTGCTGTGTAACGATAGCTGCGTTAGGTATCGTTTGGGAAAAATTTGCGTCTACCTGCATTATAATCGAGAAAATACCCCAATTAATAACGTGAAGACCAGAGATGGGCATTTCGTCCATGAGGCGGAACGGTCCGTCCCTCCAAACCCATTTTTTTAGATGGAATAAGAAAAATTTTGAAAAAAGGACCAAAAGTGTTTTTTTGCCCGTCCCTTTAATAGTTCATAACCGGGTTAAGTACCGGGTGTATAGAATTCAAATATTTGTGCTCGGCACAGAGTGAAATCTGAAACTGAAAACTAAAACTGAATTAGTGAGTGAGTGAGTGAGAGAGAGAGAGAGAGAGAATACTTATCACTTATTTGCATGTTAAGATTTCTTCAGGTTATTGTTTTCCGGAGAAGAACTGCATCATCACCAGGTCAGTGCATAGACAGAAACAGTCCCATGCTCAGTTCAGTAATTACGTTTAGTGTGAGATATTTTGAAATGTTGGTTACTCGCTAGTGTTGTTGTTTAATGGGGTTGCATTTTTATTTTGATTACACTCCAATGTAGTTAAATTGAAGGAGGACACGGAGGCCTCTGAGGATGTCAATAGGCTACAACAGCCAGATCCCGAGCCACCTGTCCCCAGCACAAATTTAGCTTGGCCGAGAGGACCCGGTGGTAGGTCCACTTACCTGAAACGTGCTATCTCAAATTGGAAAAAAGCGTTGTCAAAAGAGGCTGGGTTTAAACTACACTCAAAATCAGAAATGCACGTCAGTGCAATGTATGCATGGAATCAGTGTGAGATGGAACACAACCATGTTAAACTCTTTGAACATAAACTGACAAAAAAAGGGAAATAAAATCAACATTATGTGAAAACAAAAGCAAATGTTCTTCTGTAAATGGCAACTCAAAACATTGCACAGAGAGGCCGCCAGGAGTCTGAGGACTCTCACAATAAGAGGAACTTTTTGGGTGAAATAGTAAAACATGACAGATTCATTGAAAAGAGGCTTGTGCATGTGGCAATGCAAAATACGCAAGCCACCAAATTCAAGACGAAATCCTACGAGCTTTAGCTGAGATGGTCCACAATGGAATGATCAGATAAGTAAAAGAAAATGAAGTTTTCCGTGTGATTGCAGATGAGACAAAAGACCTCCAAAAAGAACAGATAATTATTACAAAAGTGCCATTCATGAAAGGTTTCTGCACTTTCAGGCAACAGAAAGCCTTGATGCAGCAGGTCTCAGTAAATTGATTGTCAGTTGTCAACATGGATGACTTTGTGAAACATTTTGCAACTTCTCACAATAACCGAACGATTATATTATTTCTGAACCTGTATAAGAAAGATAGTGTCTCTGTTCATGACTAAGGTCGTCACTATGTTCTACTTAGACCAAGGATAGTTTGGGAGTCAAACAATACCCCTTGTCATTAAAATCTGTGTGTTTGTGTGTATGAGTGTGTGAGTGTGAGAGAGAGAGAGATGAGAGCGTAACTATGAATGTGTTGGTGTATTTTCACCAGTTTTGTGAAAATGTGTTATTATTTATGAAAAATAAAAATTGCTGCCAAATTGTTTTACATTTTCAGCACAGTTATCAAACTGCAAATTAATTCTGTGTCCGTGTTTGTGTGAGAACATGGAGCCAAGGTGAACACAGACAACGTAGGAAACCAACCCACGATAACGTGCGCTCTCAGTACTAGCAGAATAATCTCAGAGCATCAAATTTAATACAATAACGCAAAGCTAATAAAATTATCAAACGTAAGCGGAAGAAAAGGATCCGACATATTTTTACAGAAATGTAGATATTAATCTAAATAAGAGGCATACAAAATTATGTTGGGTCATTGAAGGTTTGTGGTACACTCGCCTGACTTGTGTGCGAGCAACGTGGGATCAATTCCCGCTCAGTGACGGTGTCTATGTGTGCCCCGCGACTGGCTGGCGACCAGTTCAGGGTGTAGTCTGCCTTTCGCCTGAAGTCAGCTGGGATAGGCTCCAGCACCCTCCCGTGACCCTGAACAGGATAAGCAGTGTTGAAGATAAAAGATAAAGATAAAGATAAAGATGTCCTTTATTAGTCCCACAATGGGGAAATTTGAGGTGTTACAGCAGCAAAGATATAGATCACACAGAGTCGGCGGCGTAATGTAGCCGTTAATGTATAACATTAGCAGCAGACATTCATAAAAAGCATGCAAATATACACAGTATAAACGTATCTAAGTGTAAGGAAACACTCCTAATGCCTGTCCATTATACAGAGGGGGAAACACTGTAATGATAAAAACTACTGAATGATTGAAAATACTGCAATGATAAAGATATTACACTGATAAAAGTACTGTAATCGTGAGAGTACTGAAATGACAGGAAAGTACTGCAATGATAGAAAATACTGCAATGATAAAAGTACTGTAATGGTAAAAGTACTGCAATGATAAAATATACTGCAATGATAAAAGTACTATAATGGTAGAAGTACTGCAACGATGGAAAAATACTGCAATGATGAAGTATTGTAATAGTAAAAGTACCGCAATGATAGGAAATACCGTAATTATAAAAGTACTGCAATGATAAAAGTACTGTAATAGTGAACATCCTGCAGTGGTAGAAATACTACAGTAATAGAAGTATTGTAATAAGAATACTGTAATGGTAAACAAAATACATCATTGGTCGATGTTTAAGTACACCCTTGGCACACAAAATAATGAAATGTATAAAAAAGATGAGCTTTACTGTAATATAATTTTGTGAACATTTATTTTGCAGATCTCAAAAGTCAAAATCAAAACCCAGTACTGTATAGAGAAAATAAATCATAGTTGTACTATATGCATTCAATATATTTTCCATTGCACTCTCTTATTTATCTAATTTATACATTTGTCTGTATTATTGTTGTATTGCACTGGAGAGGGGAGCTCTCTAATCTCGTTGCACTCTTGAGTACAATGACAATAAAGGGATTTCTAATTCTAATTCTACTGTATGGATCAATTTTCTGAATCGCTTATCTTCATTCTCAATATTGCTTTAATCTTCTAGGCCACTCCTCCCATTTGAAGTAAGATGCCGTTGCATTTCCTGATTAGCTGTGTGGGTAGCATTATTTGGTATTTGGATACAAATATATATTGTACGGGGCGGTACTGGTGAGCACGTTGGCCTCACAGTGCAGAGGTTGTGGGATTGATTTCGGCTCTGGCCTTCCTGTGTGGAGTTTGCATGTATGCCCGTGCCTGTGGGTTTTCTCCACGTGATTGAATTCTCAAAATTGTCCCGAGGTGTGAGTGCGAGAGCCGATGGTTGTTCGTCTCTGTGTGCCCTGCAATTGGCTGGCAACCAGTTCAGGGTGTAGCCCGCCTAGAAGACAGTTGGGATGAGGAAAAGCAGAACAGATAATGGATGGAAGCTAATGGACGACGTTGTACATAGCAAGCACATGGTGACGTTATTGGTCACACAACCTGTGAGTTGGACATCCAAGCGTAAAAGAATGAAAAAGCGAAGGTAATCTCGAGACAGCGTCTTGAGAAGGCGGGACAATGTGACTTTGACCAAATAGAAAGTCATTATCACTTAAGTGACATTACCAAAAGGAAATCAAGTAAGAGAGAGAAAAAATACACTTTCTCTGACTAAAATTACTGCTTTCTCACAATAAAATGGTGCACTGAAATAGAGAAATGTGAGATTTTCTCTCCAGGGTAACACCGGTGTTAAGCATAAAACAGCAACATTACAATGGCATGGAACCTATGAGTGAGTGAAACACATTTTCAGGAATACGAAATGTTAATGTTTTTAGGTCTAATTAATTTATTAATCAAATAAATCCTCAATAAATACATAATTACATATATTTAAAAAAATAAAGTGTAAATATCCACAAACAAAGCAAGCTATTGAAAACACTCACACCCCTAGCATTAATAAGGAAGATTCAGACCCCGGCTGGAACATTCCTCACAACTCTGTCACTTAAACACACCTCCTGAAATATGCTGTGAGTCAGTGGGACAAACTTCACCTCAGTCCTGCCAGCACTACAGCACCTTTAATTACACCGAGCTCTCCACACACTGCTCGCCCTGTGTATGCTCTGCAAGCCATTCCATGGGCCGATGCTGGCAACCAGCAATAATTCAAAACTTTTCATTTTACTAGAGCACCAATACTAGTTTGAAACTGTCAGAGGGCTGCACACGGTGCACTGATTGTGAATGAGAGATTTCAAGTGCCCTGTTGGCTAAGAACTTGGAACACAAGAGTTTATTGATATAAAGGACTGTTGTAGCAATTTGTAATATAAAACAAGGTTGTACAGTGTGTTGCTGAATTCCTTATGAACAGGGTACAGAAAAGACATTTTAGCTTTTAAATTATTCCGTCTCAGTTAGTGTTGACCGAATGACTGCTGCGTAAGTTGAGTGATGCATTTCCTGTTTATCGTTACTGTATGGGCAGAATGATATTGCTGTCTTTGCGCTTCGAGGCACTACCGTGCAATGTTGGGGTTTACCATAAAAGTTAGTTACTGCTTTTACCTTGCATGGGAGTTTTCTTGAAAGACAAAGATTTGTGAAGAGTTTTATCAGGAGGGGGTTTGCTCCACGCCTCCATTGTTGTTAATTATTAATACAACTGTAATTAGGAAGTTTCACTTCCAATGCACAATTTGTCAATTATGTAATTTAACAATTACGAAATAAAATTCCAATGTTCCGTGGGAATATTCACACAAATCATTGCAGTTTTATATCTAAAATGTAAGGGAGCAGTTGGGTAATGAACTGAGTGGGGGGGTGTTTTACGTGTCATGGCGTGTGCTGTAATCACCAATCTGCTACTGTGAGATCTCAGAAGTCAACACATTAGGTCCTTGGTGACTTGGGGCACAGTCACCATACATCATCTGAAAATTCAGACTGGGATTTTGACAATCACCTGATTTGTGTGCGCTTTTATTTGAAGTCATCACGTATGGGTGTCATAATCTGTCCAGGTTGATTTTAGTATGGTATTTAGTTTCATTTTTTTCCCTGTGTTGCTTTGTGGATCGTGTTAGCTTATTGTGTCTGCCTGTACTTGTCATTTGGCCACTTGTGTCCTCCAATCAGCTCCCTCAGCCACATGTGTCTCATCCAGGTGTTCATCATTGTCTTGACAGTATGTTTGTATTTAGTGCCTTAAAGTGTGATCATGCCTAACTTACAAAATGAAGTTCTCCTGAGTAAGGTGAAAGTTTTCTTCCGAATCACGCAGATCGCGACAGATTAACTGAATAAAACGTCCAAACTGACAGTTAACTTTTTTTTCTTTTTAGTTTTTGGAATGATTATAGAGAAAATAAATCAGATGTGAAGTTAGATTTGAGCCTTTTTTTTAAAACATTTGAGCATTTCACAGTTTCTAGCTTTCATCAAACTATCAATTTTCATGCCATCAGATGTTGAGCGATAAGGAATAAATGACGGGTAAATGTAAGAAAGGTACGTATCCTTCCATGCATGCGTGAGAGAAAGAAAAATATTGAAAGATCAAATGTAAGCAGTGTGTGTGTGTGTGTGTGTGTGTGTGTGCGTGAAAGACAAAGATGCGGAAATGTCACGCTGTAGCAACAACAAAAAAATGTGTGGTAAATGACAGAACCCCAAGTGATCCCATTGCGTTATTGCAAAAAAAAAAGGTGGATAAAAGTATCATACTTCACTTCAGACTACAGCAATAAAATATATAATATTGGCAGTCGTTTATATTTTTATTTAGTGGTCGTTCATTTAGAAGTGGTGGGGAACATCTCCTTCACACTAACCAGTGAACACTGCTAAACAGCTGGACTCTGACTCTTGTAGCTCTTTATAACCAACGAGCTAAAAAGACCATCAGCGCAAAGAAAATGTCGGATCTGCCTGCGCTGAGGCAAGCGCAGCGAAAGTGAAATGTGGTGTGAATCATGGCACTTGTTATATTTTGTACTACACACAAAATGAAACGTGTTAGTTTGTTGAGTGGAGGTCATGCACATGCACACGGATACACTCATGCATGCACACACACATGCACACGCGCACACACGCATGTATCCATAAATTCACTCATAATATGCTGCACATACATGTCCAAATGTACTCTCTTTATGCGTTGTATGGCTATACCCGCAAACCTATATCCCGGCATTATCTGTTCTGCTTCTCCTCCCGAGGGTCACGGGCATGCTGGAGCCTATCCCAACTGTCTTCGGGCAGTAGGTGAGGTACACCCTGAACTGGCTGCCAGCCAATCGCAGGGCACACATAGACGAACAACAATCCGCTCACACGGAGGGACAATTTTAGAGTGTTCAATCAACCTACCATGCATGTTTTTGGACTGTGGTAGGAAACCGGATTACCCGGAAAAAACCCACACAGACACAACAAGAACATGCAAAATCCACATAGGAAGGCCGGAGCCGGAATTGATCCCACGACCTCTGTACTGTGAGGCCATTGTGGTAACCAGTCGTCCACTTTGCTGCCGCAAACTTACATATTTAAACAATTAATATTTTTCCATAATTTATACGATACAATACAACTCTATTTAGCCACAGAGGCACAAATCTGGCTCAGGTACTGCCAGAAGCAGTGAAAAAGTAGAGGACAGAGAGACCCAATAATAATACAAAAGAAAATGCAAAGTTAAAAAAAATCTTGCGTATTTCGCTTGCTTTGTTTACTTTTAAATTTTTTAAATGAATTAGAAAATTGTCCAGTTGTTAATTTACTCTCTGCGTTTATAGCAGGCATTAAAATGGGTCAGGGATGAATAAGGTGAGATTCATACCACCCATCAAGTGCGGTTCAGGGGCATGCCGCCCTGACGTAATCTTTTGGGTAATTCCCATTTAACAGCATAAATCTGATCCATTTTGAGACAAAAATAAAAAACGAATGAGGGACAGACAGATCAAGCTGGATGGATGGACCCAGATTGATTGATTGATTTATTGATTGATTGATTTATTGATTGATTGATTGATTGATTGATTGATTCATTGTCTGATTGATAGTCATGTGAAACAATAAATTGCATGAGGTAAGCTGTTCACAACAGATAGATAGATATAGACAGACAGACAGAATTGGATGGATGGACCCAGTTTACGGTCCCTTGTGACACCTTTTGGCCTGTTCGAGTACACTAGGAAGAGTTTTGGTCTCTGCAATGCACCAGCAACCTAATGAAGGATGCAGAGCACTTGTAGGAATTTGAATTACAATTAAGTTTCATTTTGTTTATTTAAAATTTTGTGTAATTAGCTTTCAGAGCTTATTTGTTAGTTTTTATTCGTTTAGTTTTTTTCACAAAAAACATCTTTAGATTAATATTAGTTAGATTCATTGTTAGGTGGTGTTTTATTTGTTTGCGAGATTAAAAAGAACATCATGGAAAGTATAGTGTAGCTAAAATTCAACAACAATATTATTTCTAAACATTTTGATAATACAGGTTACGGTTTTTTGAATTACAATAAGTGCAATGCTTAATACTGTTTCTAAATTTAGACGTGTGCATGCGTCAAATAAAGCAAGGATTCTTTATTTAAGTTGCAAATGCCAACTTCTAAAGTGGATTTGTGACTTGATTTATTGTTGAGAAGCATTACACGCTGCTGTACAGTAATTATTTTTTGCACACCAAGAATTCATCCATGAGTTCGATATGAAGGTCTTGATGTCGTTTTAAATGCAATCTGTGTTATAGTCATTTTTTCGTTTTGAAGTTTGGCAGGGTACAACCCCTGTCTAAATCATTTCTTATTTGCTGATCAAAGAAATTTGAAGTAGGTGACATTCGTATCTCTTCACAACACAACAGTATAGTAATTATCTCCATTGTTTCATACAAATGTTGCATCCATTTATTATTGGATTTTTTTTTAACGGTATGTCGTGCTGGAATTTGCCAAATTTTATTAAATAATAGAGGGGGAAGAAGTGTCCTTCAAAATAATACATATGTATTATCCATGCAGGTTTTTTTAGAGATTGGAACTGAGTGTTTTTTTCTGACGGGTTTCCCATTTTCTGCTAAAATATGGAAACCATATTTCAAATTTTATTCTTATTTTATAGAACCACATCAGCCCCTTTGCATTAAAAATGAATTGTTTGACTTCAGCAACAATACAGAATGCAGACAGTGAATAAAAACAATTTCATGATATTAATTTTATGACAGTATTGTCTGAATAACATACAGCATATGTCATTACACTAATCAAAAAACTCTTTTTTTTGCATATTTGAATATGAAGTAATATAGAGTATAATAACTTTGTAGTTTGGCTTATTATTCATATTTCAATATACATAAGTAGCAAAACAGCAACGACCACAACATGACTAGCGTTAGGAAGGTGACCAACACAAAATGATTTTTTTTCTTAGGTTATGTTTGAACTATTAATGTATGCGTTTTCCATCATGACCTACGTGTTCGCCTTTGGCATTACAATACAATACAATTTTCTCTGCACAGTCCCTGCTTTAGGCAGCAACAAATGCCCTGTACTTATATGCGTCAATGTTGGTCAAGAAATTGTAACGGAGTAGAAAATGTAGGGGCACACACTGTAAATCGAGTAGCTGGATTTGAGTAGAAAACCTCCAACTATCTATACTACTGGTCAGTCCTCACTTGCTGTCTGCTGATGCAACACAAAAGGATTTTTTTCTTCTGAAAAACTCAGTGATGAACTTGGAGGCACAAGAGTTCTGCCCAATGCCAGCGATATTCACATTTCCACTCATTTTCACTATATTAATGATAAAAGATGATAAAAATTTGCAGATGTTAGAAAGAGTATGCAGCATAGAATAATCAACAGTATTGAAAAAAAACATTTTTTAACTGCACTCTCACAAATTTTATGGGCAAAATGCCACCGTTTAGGGGCAGTCCAAATGATCACAAACAAAAAAGACATTCATGTGGTTCACATTATCTATTATGTTCAATTAGCCTTGACAAACCGGTTGAATATTGCTGTGCATAATAAGAATATACAGAATGTAACATCACAACCATCAATAAAAAGTGACATTTAATAGGCCAATGTTATTTTGATGGACTCCCTCTGACCTGCGCCACAAGCTAATTTATTCCTTCCTTCAACTTATGCATTGCTGTGCCTTAAAATCATATATAACTTTAATTATACATGTATATTTAACAGTGTTTTGGCATTAAAGAGCCATGCATACCGTACTGGGTAATCTTCAGCATATTGGGACAGTTCATGTTATGTCATTGACTGCGTTGGTTGTGCACTTTGTTTGATTTTTTTTTCCATTGTTTTTTTTGTTTTTTTACATGTCATTTCACAACATTGAAAGAAATGATGTTAAATTAGTACATTTGCTTTGTTTGGTTTCTAAACAGGGATTTGTGTGTGTCTGTCACGAACTAAATAAAAGCTGGGCCAAGCATCCTTTAGGGAGGGTAGGTGTGAAACAGGTGATAAATATGCTGCACAGAAATGGTTCTTTGTTCTTCTGTTTGCTGATACAACATTTTTCCCTACATCACTTGCTACTCAAAAGCAAAAAAACTTTGTCACATTTACCCCATAATCATGGAAGCCCATGCAGAATATCCTTTTCATCCCTATTGATGAATTGGAGAATTCCCCCTGGACAGTGGCGCACCCACTTCACCAGGACGACTTCAAAATCATACAGCTGGACAGAAGCATAGCTCAGCAGGAGAAAAGCAACCAAATGGTAATTAAGTGATATACCCTGCATAAATTGAAATCTCTTAGCTGAGCTGATTTGTTTTTTCCCTCTTACAAAAGTAGGTTGTATACTCACCACATTCAGCTTCAATTTATAATTGCGTTTAAAAAAAAAAAATGAAAACACCGGGAGGAGCAAATATAGAAGTAGCCTAGAGCGGCTGACAGGAGTAAATGCACTGCAAATGGCCAAACGCTGCAAGTGGCTACAAAATCCAAATATCCAAGTATAGCTTGCAAGGGAGGAAATCAAAAAAGGTCGTCCAAGATATGGCACTGTGCGCGATTATAATGGGCAAGTGTTAATATATTGTTCACACAAGCTTCATGGCATGCTTAACTGACAAGGTGCATCGATGTATACAATGCTCTATTTTGACCTTGACTCAAGCGGCCACTTGAAAGAACTTTGCAGACAAGCCCAATTTCAGGATGCCTTTGGGTTGTGCTGAAATTTGCCACACACAGACAGTGAAGTATTTATTTATTTATATGTTGATATACAGTTTTTCAGTTGCTTGTGGTGATCCAAAAAATGGGGAGATTTGTCACGCTTTCTGAATTTATGTTCAAACTTTTGTTTCTGGATCTCTGATTGGATCATCTGAAAAAGAATGACTTCCTGACCCCAATGGATCTGCCCCCCCCCCATCATCTACTCCTCATACCATTCATTATCGTGACTGTTTAATAACTTTTTGTGTGACACAAATGCTTTGGGATTGTTTGTGTGACAGTTTTTTTTTAACCATCCTTTCAAAGTTGTATGTGCAGTCATTACATGCTCATGTACTGAAGATAAGTAATAAGTAACAATTTATAACACTAAGATGAGAATTTTAAATGTTTTGTCGTGAATTTAAATAAAGTTAATACTTATATTTGATATTTCATTTTAGATTTTGTGAAATGTAACATCAAGCAGAACAATAACTTTGACGTTAATATTTACTGCTTTTGTAAATAGCTATTGACAGACAGACAGACAGATAGATAGATAGATAGAAAAAAAAGTAAGAGGAACGTTAGTGCAACCCAGTATGTAACCAAAACGCGAAGAGAACGTGAAAAAAAAAATGCCATTGCCACCATGGAGCACTTCAAAAAACCTTTTTTCCCCAAAACTTTTTTGGCCACCAATAATTGTTAGTGGGCATTTACCTTGAGTGTCATACATGCTTTGGATGATGTCGTCAGTGTCCAGCGGTTCATCGTGGAAAAAAGGATACGTTTGAATGGTGAGGTCAGTCATTAGATGATATATCCCCTCCACTGTGAAGTAACAGTTCCGCTCCTCCTTGTCGTCTTCATAGATGAGGACGGCGCTCTTCCATGTGAAATGCTTGAACATAGCGCTGAAGGTCTCTGCCATTTTTACATAGGATGGTGCGATGCGCGTGAGGTGGGAGAATTCGGTGTTCTTGTTGCTAAAACCTGCGGCCAGGGCACCTGCCGAGATCACCGGAATATTCCAGTGGGACGCCAGTCTCACCACCGCTGCCGCTTCGTACTCGCATACTGGACCCAAAATCAGATCTGGCTTCTTCGCGCACGACCTGTCCACCAAGTGGAAGAGAGCATCATTGACACAATTGGAGTTCTCAAAGTTAATGTTGAAATGGAAATCGGAGTAGGGGGGACCGGCAGTCTTCAGCTTCTGCTGTGCATAACGAATAGCGGGGGCGACCCGCGCATGGGAAAAAAGGTAAGTGTCATTTTTGGGCAAAAATACCACAACATCAATTTCATCAGTCATGGTGTGTGTCACAGCTTGGTTGCACAAGATAAAAAAGGACAACCACAGCGTGCAAAAAAATGACATGCTGCGATTTGCGTCTTGAAGTCGCAAGTCTGTAAAACAAATATTGTTGGCTCAACCGCTTCTCGACAAGGCTCCAGTTGGCAGTGCACTTGTAGTCGCAAACTGAAAGAACCTACGGGACTAAATACAGTAGTTCAAGTTCAGTGATTACTCCTCGAAAAAAAGTCCAAAAGTACGTGTTTTATTTTGCATTTAGATGTCCCTCGAGGACTCTTCAACTAGTTCCAAATGATCTTCTCAAGTGTTTGCCTGCTCGATTATTCTAATCCAGTGGTTACCATGCACACACGCTAACTGTCGATTGGAGTTTTGAAGCATCTTCTTGGGCTCAGTCGTGCGTCATTGGAACGCTCCCCACCTCCTTCTTAAAGCGACAAGCCAGCAGTGCAAAGTTACCCCGACAACTTGTACCCAGCTTTAAGCGGAAAAAAATTTAAAAATAAGTGACTCCCCTAATTCGACTCTAAGCCAACCGGGAAAAATAGATGGTGGTTACCATCATAACGTTAATTAATTAAGAAATTAATAATATATAATAGACATATAATAAAGAAATACGTGTTTACTTTTGTCATTGTTTGAAGTGTCTGTGTGTGTGTGTTTTCTTTATATTTATTTATGGAATATTCTTAAAATTAAATTACTGTATCAACCTCACAAAAAAAATCAAGCACTGTATCGAGTGGTTTACTTTCCATAACACATTTGCATTTTGTCCAAAATATGAGGTAAATAAATCAAAACTATTGTGCAAACCGCTTTTATACTTTCGCGGGATGAAGTGGACAAGAGTAGTAATGTGCATTTGCATTTTGGTGGTGATCGGTCGCCGTTTTAGACAACAGAACTGACAACGCGAGCAAGAATACAATGCTTTTCTCCCTGCTGTGACGTAGACAGCCGAGACCGGACTGGCGGACCGGTGAAATGCAATGATAAAAGCGTAGTTAAAATAACATGATGGACTGCCCGAATGACGATTAGCCTATGCGTTGTTGGCGTGTTATGTCATGTTTGCAGCTTCCTTGACATGTTTAAATGATTAAATGATCTTTTTTATGATTACTTTTTGAGGTATCCGAAATACTGAAGGAGTTGTGTGAGTGTCACAAAGTGCAAAATATATATAGAAACGAAACAAGAGAGAGTGCTGTAAGGTCAGGTGAAGTCCCGGGATGCTACAGGCAAAAATTGAGAGCTGCATAAGGGCCCACTTAAAGCACTGACTGTTGAAATAACTTGTTTCAAAGTTTAAACTAACTTTACTATGCGTGCCCCCTTGAACTTTACTTCACAAATGTTCTGTACTGGATTAAAAAAAAATGAAGTCACTATAACGATTTGGACATTTAATTCAGTAATTACTGCGATTGTCTGGCAACCAGTTGAGGGTGTACGCCACCTGCTGCCCGAAGAAAGCTGGGATTGACTCTTGCAGATAGACTCTACCCGCAACCATCGTGAAGAGAAGCGGTATAGATAATGGATGGATGGAATGCAGTTATTATTTCACTTACGTCTAGAGCAGGTGTGGGCAAACTACAGCCCGGGGGCCACATGCGGACCGTTAAACGTTTTAATCCGGCCCGCCGAACTTGAAAAAAATTTAATGAATAAACCTTGTTTATGACCTTGTTTATGTTTTATTTTCTTTATAGTCTGGTGTGTCAAACATAGATATTTTGTTGTTATGTTTTTGTTCACTTTCATATAGAATTAAATGTATTTTTTTTCTCCAATGAGGTGAGGTTACCAAAACACTCCATCCATCTGCTCCCTCTGTCAAATTTTAGAACCCATTGTGGCCCACCAATCAAAAAGTTTGCCCACCCTTGGTCCAGAGGGACCCAATTTGAGAATTGGAATATATTTCAGATGCTGGATTGACTAGTAAAACAGAAATGAAGTGATTCTGCTCTTTAAAAAAAAAAACTAAAACATTGTGTGCCAACAATAAACATTTTTGCTAAAAATGCAAACATGTGACACATTAATCTGTATTGTTGGCACAACATTTAATCAGAAATAAGTGTTTCCCATTTCACAAATACTAATGATTTCCCTGAGACTTGCTTTGAAATTATTGACACGACCCGAGCAGTTGCAAATGACTCCTCGCAAACAGAGCTAGAACACATCTACAACGACTCTTTTGAAGAAGCAGATGTAGTTGTCCCGAGGATTGCCTTGGAAGAATAAAAATAAAGATTTTTTTTTTTTTAGCTGGAGTGGAGGACGTTTCCTCCAGTGGCGCACCTGTTCCTCATATAATCAGTGAGGTATATAAGGACCAAGGATAAGGTTCAACGTTGGATTATTGACCTTGTCTGCGCCTGTTTCCTAGACAACTCGTTCACGTAATCTTGCTCACTTTTTTTTTTCGGTTTTGTAAGTATTAAATTTTTGTTAGCTTTCATGTTGACTTTTGATTTAGTGTGTTTGGACTTTTGCTCTTTTGTTTTGTGTATTTTCAGTATAAAACTTTCCTTACTGCTCTCAAGCACTTGTCATGTTTCCCTGGCTTTGTTTTGTCAGCGTTTTAGGTTTGGACTTTGTCGGTCCTTAATTTTTCCCTAAATAAATTTATTAAGTGTTTGGCTGGGTTTGCATTTGTGGGATCTGCTTTTTCCCATGTTTATTTTTGGACTTGTCAGGGCTAAGGTTAAAATACTGATGCGGGTATTAAAACATTTAAAAGGGTGAAATATTTTGCTAATTAAAGTTGCTACAAGGTCATACTTTTCTGTTTCTGAAATATTTGAGATTTTCCTTTTTGACATTTGTCGAAACGCAAACCGCAAAGATTGGCGCCAATGCAAGTAGCCCGAGAAATACTTTCTAATGGTGTTCGCACCAACCAAACCTGACACCCTTGGAGAGCCAAGGATCGCATGGCATGCCCACATTTGTAGGATAAAAGTAGTTGTTTTGGGATGTTGGTATAATGGAGTTCAATTTAAAGATTAAGTTTGTAAATTGAAAAGCAATTATTGATGCTGGTGTGTCATGGGAGTGTTCCACTGCATTCTGTGAAGGGGAAACAGCGAGTTGCAAGACTGAAGCAAGATTTCTGTGAGGTTGAATGGCAACCGGGCAGGCAGATCTGAGTGAAAGGGTTTAGGATTATTAGAACATGGTGGCATTCCAGTGAGGCAATGAAAAGGTTTTCATGTTATCTTGCATTCCTGGCATTGACTCTGTTGAGGTAGACATCCTAAAATCATCATTCCTTGACTACTTTCCTCCCATTGAGAGATCAACTGTTGAGAAGGGCATCCAGGGCACAATGGAGGAAAGTGATGAAGAGGACTTAAATGACCTATTTACAAGGATACATTTCCATTTTCTCTACACAAAGAATTCACTTATTTAGAGTTGTTCACTGGTCAGGCAAACAGTTAACAGTTAATTGTTGATGATGGTGATGTACTGTTCATACATCATATATTATTAAAAATATTTGAACAGTTAAAAAAGATGTCAAGTGTTTTTCCAGTTTCCATTACATTTCCATCCAAAATTGATGTTTGGAAGAATTTTTGACTTGGCCTTTTTTTTCAACACACGACACCACCTGCTGACCAAACCGAGGAGTGAAAGTGAAGTAGTCAAAACTCAGTGGGGACAATGTCTGCAGGAATACTACATAACATCCAATTGTAGGTTCAGAATTGTGGGTTAACTCAGTAACCATGAATGAAAGTTTGTCATTTACATTAATAATGTGTTGCATAAGCAACATTTTATAGGTCAAAGCCTTGGATATTATTGGTTCTCAGTGTTGCAATTCCCAATTGAAAGCGAAAGTGATAAAAGGTACAATGGCCTCTCTTAGCGCAAGTTCCAAGTCTGATACAAATCTCTTGGTAGAGTGTGATGGAACAGGGCCATCAAGAGAGCACACAGTGCAAATGCATCCGAATCACAAGGTATAGTTTGGACACAAGACACACTATTTTTTGCACAGCTGAACATTGTCAACTAGGGAGAAGAAGGCCCTTGTCCCATAGAGTTCAGGTAAAGTTGACGCCACATCGGGCCGACCGCTGCCGACATTTATGTTGTTTGAGGGCCTGATGAGATGGGAGTTCCAATCTTGGAAGGTGTCATCCAACTCATAAGAATTTGCAAATGGGCAAGATTTGTTTCTCTCCATAGCACCTCGTTTCTGCTTCTCCACTCTCCATCTCGTCTTTTAATCCTCCCCACTTTTCCTCAATCTCTAATGTTTACTGTAGTCATCGCCCCCCTCCGCCCCTTCACAAGTAAAATTCTAAACTAGGTGAAATGCCATATAGATATCATGAACATGAGTTCTAGGCAGAATCCCATTGCAGTTGCAGATATCTTGACGTTGCGGAGGATGGAAATTCACGTTTAACCTGGCAGACAACGGAATAACATATCTCCATCTGTCATTTTGCCTGGTCACAATGATGTTGGAGATATCTCGAATGCGACAGAAAGATCGATGCGAGTTCAAAATTGCTTTTGAAATGTTCAGTGAAGACTTGTTCGGTGAACCAGCGTTGGAGGAGTGTGCATGATTGAGCAAGGTGACTGGAGCTGCAAAAGAGGAGAGCTGCTCTGACTGCGAGTTCCCAGGGGGTAACGTCCTCGTGGCACATCGCAAGTTGTAAAGAATCTAAAGCATCCTGTTCCAGAGAAAGCTGCAGATGAGTTGATTGCACATACACCAACATCTGGACAGAAAAGGAACCTCGGTAAAACGATGTGAGTAACGGGCAATATCAGAATGGTCCTGACGAAGCTGGTGAGTGTTTTTGCCTCCAAGTTGTCACCAAACTCAGATTTGGTAACCCTCTCTACATATCTCAGGGAAAAGCGGTGCTATAAGGTTAACAGTCAGAAGATTGACTCACCTAATAGTAGATATAGATCTTTCAAATTGTCTGTTGAGTGTGAGGAAATTGGGCAACTCCGACTTCCTTTATTATCAGTGAATAAAATGGAAAAAAAAAACACAGCAAATAAAGTCCTTAAAACTTTACAGGAGGTGCATAACCGTCCAAAGATGAACAGGATAACGTTTACTGTATAGAGGTTTGGTAATATTTGTTTCTACATCACACTGAGAGCTTTTCCAAATATTTGGCCCTTAGAGGTGTACCAAAATGTCCAGAATGCTGAATGTCACCCTGACGGCGGCCATGTGTGTGCTCATCTTCACTCCACTGAGAGCCAGAATATTTTTTTCAACGCTTGATGAAGCTTTATTCAATTCCAGACAGTTCAACAATAAAAAGAAAAACTAAAGAATGTTTCATATAAAGTCAGGTTTGTTGTTGTTTTGTTGGTCTCTCTTTTTTAAAATAGAAACAAAAAAAATTGGTCTTCCCTTTATAATGTATTATAAAAGCCCTGGTTATAAATTTGACACGTCAGTTTTGAGTATCCCACATACGAAAACCAAAACCTGAAGGAAGAGGAGGGGGTGAGTTTGCCGGGGTCAAAGGCGGCAGCATATGGGTTCATCACACACACGAGGGCCGATTCGTGAGCCGGACTAAAATCAACTTTCGGCCTTTGTTAATTGGAGCCTTTTTTAAAATCTGTCACCTGCTCTGCCCCAAAAATAGACGTCCAGCCAGGCCGGAGGACCGTACCGTTCCACCCCCAGGAGGGACTGCTCAGCTATGGTTGTTATCATAAATACAATGACCAAACTCTTTTCAGTTTAAAATGACTTTAATATAAATAAATAATCAATCTCCGGCATCGCAGTGTCGCCAAAGGAACAGTCCCATTGTGTAAATCCTTATTGTGGAGGCCAAGGGCTGGTTGCCGTGGCTGCTGTTCTTTTTCTTCGTCATCATCATCATAAATGGCAGACAAGGAACTTCTTGAAGAACGGTAGTCATGGTAACTTATGGTTTACCGCGCTACAAAATTTACAGTGTGCATATATTTAATTTTTTGGGCAGGCTAACTCAATCATTCAACAAAACCAAACAAAAATGCAAACGATCAGGATTTCAGGGTAACCAGGAAAAACACAGCTGGCTCGTTACAGCTGTTGTGCCACCAAGCATGACAAATAAAGGACATACAGTGTATATGTTGTGATTGTCGTGATCTATAAAGTTTATATGTTGTTGAACTGCACAAAACGCATATGTGTAAGTTCATGTGCGAGAGAGACAGACGTTAAGTATTTATTTGATTCAATATTTATTTTTTGCATTCCTATTCACTCAGAGCAATAAATAATGGCCCAGTTTATTTTTAATGTTTAATCGATTTACCTTTATTTAAATTCCACAATTTTTAGAAAACATTTATTTGGATTCCTGAAATTCCTCAGCATAAATCTGCAAATTTCAAGACCAATGAAATTGAGTCAGTTAAAAAAGTATAAATATACTGTATTTTACTGTGGCAAGGTGTGGATTACCCAAAATTCATTTTTGTTAAAATGTATAAAATTTCTATCTATTAGTTTCCACAAATATTTCAGTCTGAGATGTTCCACATTTCCAATAAATAGCAGTAATGTAACCTGTTTGTCAGTGGCATTTGAAATTGAGAAGTAGCATGCCTAACTGTAATGGTTATCAGTTATAGCCTTCCACAGCTTTGGTTAGACTGTAGCTCATTAAATGTTTTGTCAACAACGGTAGTTCTTCTCATGTTCTCCTGTCGTGTGATTGTAGTTGTGTTTTTACTTACTAAAAGTACATCTTTTTGTGGTACCTTAAGTTAAGTAGGTGTTCGAACTCCCTTAAACGGACACTTGCCTGAGCCTAACATTGACACTTATATCATACATTAGTACTAAAATCACACCCCTAAAAGACTGTAGTGATTTTTTTTGAGCTGAGATTTACAATAAATTGGCCGCCTCAATTTGGAGCTTGGCTAGTTATTTTTATTTGTCAGTTCTGTAGTCTAAAACAGTGCCTGTTCATCACCAAAATGCAAGTATACATTGCTAAATCTTGCTCAGTACAACCTGTGAAAGTATAAAAGCCTTCTGCACAATAGTTTGCATTTAGGGACATCAAACGTGAGCTCATGTGATCACCGCCACAAATATTGATGTCTTTATCCAAACCTATTATATAAGTGCCTATGACCACGTCAAGCAATCGTCCCTTTAAGCTCAGCAAAATGTGGCTTTTCACAAAAAAAGAAATTCTGCTTGATGAGTGTGTTTGGTATTGTTCTGGATATGCGTAAATTTTATTTCATGAAACCTTGACTGTACATGTTGAAGAAGCGTGTGTGTTTGTACCCCTTCAGCCCATGCTCTGTCCCCTGCCGCAAACTGCACTGACCAGCTTGAGCCCCAATTCCAGCTCTGCTCTCCCCGGGGACACCCTCAACTCATCTGTGGTGGACGCCACTTTTAGTGCAAATACTACTGCTAAGACAAACGGAGGATCTGTGAGTTACCTACAATTATACGATAGAGAATGACTGACGCACACCTTACTCGTGTTGTAAAAAGTTGCTGGTTACACCCATGATGCATCTGCTTTTGGAAAAGTACCAGAAAACAGTCATTCCGCAAGGAAGCGCACCTTCAAATGCTATATAAATGCTATAGAATTGATATAAATAGCCATGGATAAAAATTAAGAGACCACCATTTTTTCAACTCACTATTGATTAAAATGATCCAAACATTCATTCATGAGAACTGCATCCTGATTAAACTACTTTGAGACAATTAAATACAGATCACCAAACACACACGCTTCTTCAACATTAGCCTGTTACTCTTGCACACTTCACTGCAGACAATTTAATATAATTTTGTCGACTGTGCAGCATATTTTTCAAATTAATAGGTGGTTGCTCACAAATTTCCAAGTTAGGATTGGCGGGTGTGTCATAAGTAGATAGGAGAATTTGCATACCTTGCAAATGTGCAAACCAAGCAGGCAACAAAAAAAAATAGAATGACTTGAGCACGAACGGGAGAACATGGTCCTATATAAGAAGTGTGGTTCAAACAATTGGTTGCTACCGCTATACGACAACTGACAAATTAATAATCTGTATGATGAATGTTTCAGCATTAAAAATAAGCCTAAAAATTTAAACCATTAAAATTTCTTTTGATACACCATAGCTTCAGCAGAAAAGTTTACATTGATACAAAAATACATTCAACCGACACAGCTGCAAATATCGCATTTCCCTGAAAAGTTGTATTCATAACAGGTTTGCTTCATTTACAATTTGTAATGAAACAAATAAAACACACGAAGATTTAACAATCGATAAAAAATGCTGTGACTTATTTATTTTATAACACACATTGTTCAAATAATCTTGACTGTGTGGGCACAACATAGAAGTTCAACACTTCTGAAAACAATCGTGTAAGCAGGTAAGAAGGGAGAGCGGAAGAAGAAGAAAAAAAAGCTTTTCATCCCCCCCACAATTAACTTGCACATACTACATCAGGTGCAAAACCAAGACACACAGTCAAACATTGACAAGGCCATTTTAAGAGAAATAATACAACATTCAAAAGTAATACAGTAAAAAAAAAAAAAAAAAGAAAAAAGGGAATCTTCCAGAATCTTCCTGAATTGTGTTCTTCATATTAACGACCCCTGCGGGAAAGGCAGGTGGTCAGAATTATTTAGCTAATGTTTTCAACAAAACATTAACCATACAAAGTTGCCTATACCATTATTTCACTCAGATTACAAATGCATATCTTATAAAGTTACAAAAAGTCAAAATACTGGCATTCTCAAAAAATTTTAAAAAAAGTAACAGAGCAGTTACTATGTTTTGTGCGTCAATACGGTGTACAAGTCTGAAATCTTTGCAAACATAATTTTGAATGTGATTTGAATCATTTTAAGTGCAACTGTATATTGTCACGAGTGATTAAAACGTGACAGAGCCCTCTAAAATATTTCTGAAGGAAATTTTGGTGAAAACATGACCACAAGAGGGCGCTGTGAGAGTGCATGAATCCATTTTTTTCCCTTTCAGATCAGTTTGGGCTGAATAAGTCATCCTTAATACTATTAAATCAAGATACCAGTAATAACAGTCATAAGCAGCACATAATCTTGTAATGATTCTTAATGCAGTATGACTCCTTGTAACGCATAAGCTTCATTAAGAGTTTGCTGAATGTATGAGGCTAGACAATGTTGATGATTTTGTGCTTTGGCAAATGGAAAAAGGTGTCAACAGAATTAAAGTCGGCTCAGGTGTGAATACTTTAAATCCACATCAAAAACTGTGTGCTTAGCTGAGGGGGGGGGGGGGAAATCTGCCTTGCCTTAACTTCCCCTCACAACTACTTTAGTTCCTGCGATGAGTGACGAACTTTGGGGGAGAAGCAGGAGAGGAGGATCTGAGCCCGAGTCATCCAGAGTTAAAATATTGTTGCCAGTTTAATATATACAGACGTGTAGGCCACTATGGCTCAAACATTACCGAGCTTTGTAGAGCTATCCAGTATGCTGAGGGAGGAAAACAAAAACATAAACAGCCACTTGGCTCACTATGTAGAGTACAAGGTAAGATTTTGCCAAAACAGAAGGTACATGCCACATCCAAGCAAATTAAAACTGAAGTATGGTAAATTGCTGTGCGGAAAAGCCTCAATCACATCTTCACCTTCAATCAACAAATACACAAGACAAAGAACTTGTTGAGAGTTTGAAAGTGCAGTGCAGCGTGTGTGACGCCACACAATCAAATGCGATTTGTTATTGTCAAATCTTAAAACATCTGATTGCAGGGTTTGAGTGGTTCCATCCAGACAAAGGTTGAAAGGTGCACATTGGTGAACAGACTGAGGGTGAGCATTTGCTAGATTAACAGCGTCTTGGCCGCGTTCAGGACCCAGTCTCCCCAGGAGGCCTGGGTTCGAATCTCGAATTTCCCCATTGTGGGACTAATAAAGGGCAAATTATTATTATTATTATTATTATTTCTTGACTATCAAGGGAAAAAAAATGACATGTCAACTCAATCATTGAGAGGAAAAGAGAAAAAAAATGCAGGTCACACCGTGTCTGCTCAATTTTCCACAGATGTCCCTTCCAACTAAAGTGACATTGTCTATTAATATTTAGTAGTTTGTACCTTCTCCAAATGTGGAGGTTATAGCATTTGCCCTGAATCTCAGAACTGAGCATTCAAAATTAACCATTCAACCATGTCCTAAAAGCAGCAGCAGCCATGCTAAGGAAAACAAACCAGCTGAGAGGGAGGTGGTCAGTAGAATAATCTGCCACTATTCCGGGGGTATATGAAAACGAGCCGTACGCTGAATAAAAAAAAAAGGCAAGTAATTAATGTCACCCGCATGAAAACATTTTCGGGGTCGTTGTTGTAATGAATCTGTACACGCAGCATAGTCTCAACTTCCACTAAGCCAATCTCTGGAAAGTGAGACCACTTCAATATACCTCCTTAAGAACAATTCCTATTTTGACAGGGCTTTTCCCCCATATTGTGACATATGTCAGATACTGTAAAGGCAACAAAGACTGTAAATAGAGGTGTTTGCCTGCAAACGACAGAGGTTCCCCGCTGTAATATCCAAATGGATGAGAAGTGAACCACCTAGAGGTAGGGGATTACTGTATACACAATCAATCGCATTGTTTCCCAGCCTTGCTGCAGAGACATACTGGCAAAAGTGTGATTCATCAGCCTGTATCATGTGATTAAAACAGCCTGCAACCATGGAGAAATAATCCTAAAATGGACAGCTGTTGCCATGGAGCTCCATCACGAGACCAATGTTGATATTTTAGCAGACAAGTCGTTTCCCTGAGACAAAGGAATTAGCAAATTGCTTGTCATCAGGATTTGAGGAACTGCAGAGCGTCTACTTATTTAGACTTAACGATGCACAACTGTAACTATACATATTTTGTTTGTTTTTATTCTAGATAAAATATCACAAGCAGAAGATCCTCTGTGAAAGAGCCAAGTGTAACTGTCTTTTATAAAAAGCTCAGTCTCAGAGACATGGTCTGAATGAGTGGCTTCATTTACATGGACATTAATTCGGCTGTAAAGCCTGATCAGAATAAAAACGCTTCATTTACAAACCCAATTGGGAATATTCTGACCGGATCAATGTGATTCCGATATGAGGATTTTATTCCGAGCGGAAGGGTGGTGGTTTATGGTTTGTTGATTCATAATCCGATTGGCACGCATGACAACACTTATTCTGACTTTTCTGAACAATCTGTCTTCACCGGGCATGTTTATGATAGACTCATTTCTGTTATTCCGGAAGATAGAAGAATCAGAGAGAGTGAAAGACAAGGTAGGTGCAAGACTGAACTGGCCTGTAGCAGAGACCAACACATTGCTGGAGATGTTAAAAGATTTGAATGAGGTATGGTCTGGATGATACGTTGTAACTCCATTAGGACGTGTCGACTTGACATGAGCGCAAATGGGAAGAAGACAAAATAATGATAACGTTTAAGGTAGAAATGGACGCGAGTAGACACGGATGTTGCTTTGGCTTCTTCTTC
Source organism: Idiotropiscis lumnitzeri (assembly GCF_059441095.1). Lineage (NCBI taxonomy): Eukaryota > Metazoa > Chordata > Actinopteri > Syngnathiformes > Syngnathidae > Idiotropiscis > Idiotropiscis lumnitzeri. The sequence goes on along the minus strand of NC_142391.1, from coordinate 41,054,224 downwards.
TACCGTTTCTTTATATTTGGTCAATCAGCGCATGTCAAAATAATTTGTTCCGACTCAAAGTGTGATGCATAAACACGCGTCCCAAATGGATCAATATTTTTAGTGTGAATCCCATCAGACGAGAGAAGTGTCATCCATGTAAACCTTGCAATTGATAAACAGCAGTTGGCTCCAATTTTTTCTGATTGCTTTTGCAAGATCATTTTTGCAGGTTTGTGCCTTGTCATGGACCATTTTCCTCAACTTCCAAAGACTAGAAATTAGATTGCGATCCGAAATATTTGCAGACCATGGCGCTGTACTGTTTTTGCTCCATGCCTCAATGTATTACGATCTTGAAAAAATATCTCATCATCCCCAAACATCCTTTCAATTGAGGGAATAAACAAAGCGTCCAAAATGTCAAGACTAGGGCTATCAAAATTAAAGCATTAACTCAGGTAATTAATCCCCAATTTTTAACTCAGATTAATTTAAAAAATAATTTGCATATTTTGCACATATTAGCTGTCTTTAGCACGTCTCAGAACAAAACACATCTTAAGTTACCACTGGGCCTTGCAAACCAACACTGCTGGAGTGTGGCGCTTGTGGGCAGTTTTGAGAAATGTTTCGAAGAAAAATGTCTAAATATGTCTCCATTTAGATCGTATTCAAGAATCCAAGAAAGCTATTAGAACAGTCTTTGAATTGAATATACTTCATATTTGGTGATTTTGCATAAATTCCAAGAGATTATTAGAGTAAATATCGGTTATAAGCTTCGCGCAAAAAAATAAAATAAAATCGCAGTTGGAAAATGTGATTAATCATGAAATGTTTTGTTATTAATTAGTTTAAAAAAATGAATCACTTGACAGCACTAGTCAAGACCAACTTAACTTTCATCCAGTTATTTACAGTCCAAAAAAACCCCAAAAAACGCAAGTTCTATTTATGACCTTTGTTTGATTTATTTAAGATTAAAGTCACAAATTTGATATGACTTTAGTTTTGTGTTATGTCTGCAATCTGATGTGTTTCTACAAATTTAAACAACTGAATTAACCTACTCTGAGACAGGCGTTCAAGGGATGAGTAATATGGCTAAAAAGTCTATTAGGATACAAGTATTACATATTTACAGATAATTTTTTCATTATTCCAAATAAATACCTGAAAAGGCTCAATGTAGGTCATTTCATTTTAATATACAATTAAGCCTTGAATTAGGAGGTCAACGCAATTAATAAGTCAAAATGGGCACGATAAGGATTATGCACATTTTTAAACAATGTGCTTTGTAGGGCTGGGCGAAAAATGTTTCACAATAAGTATTTTAAATAAGTCAATGCGGACTATTAAAATGCAAGGACGGACACCCTATGCAAGGACGAAGACTGGGGAAGATAATTTTTCATGAATAAGGACAAAAGTGTAAGGACAGAAGGGTGCCCAGGTTGTAGACTAAGAGCATGGGACAGTCTGGCAAAACAGGGTTAAGTGCCCATCTATGCTAAGTGGTTTATTTGACAAGCTTTCGCAGACAGTATGAGATCTGCTTCGTCACCTGAACAAGCTGACGTACACTGTCTGCGAAAGCTCGTGTCAAATAAACCAGTTAATCTCAAAGGGGACACCTCGGTCTTATTTATTCCTGCATAAAAGTAAATACTTTCTCACACTACTTATTTTGCGTCAGGAGGCCAAAAGATACATAAAGACATGAGTTACCAAAGATTGGTCAGGTGCTACTTGAATGATGAACTGATATGCAGGCATAGCACAATGTTGTAACACCAATTTGGTCATATCACCATCTTCTGTTCCGGATTCAGAAGGCATAGTGAAGCTGTCTTCAGTGGGGTCCTCTGACATGTTCAGAAACTGTAAAGGAAGCCATGTACAAAATCATTAATTGCTTGTTTACACAGATGCATATATTTAATCGCTACTGACTGAGAACACCACTTGAATAACGCGTTGAAAGAGACAGATCTAATCAGCTGGACCGGATTGGCATACATTTCTAATTTGATGCACACGCAAAAAAAAAAAAAGGGTTGAACGATTGCAATTTGTTTGTTTTTTTAATGACAGTCTAAACGGTTCTATTCTGATCACTTTCAAATCTGAGTTTGGCCATTTTCATATGTGGACCTGGACGCTCATGGGATCTTTTTTGGGAATGTAAACACGGCCTGAACGGCTAGGTCGCATGTATCCGTCATTGACGTCATCCGCAGCCCAAAAAGCGCTCCACATTGGCAGACAGAGAGTGCTGGCAGCTGAGTGTTGCCCTCTGCAAAGTTGTTTTGAGTAACCATATTGACTGTATATGTTACTTTAATTCAATCCCACTTGAAACATGAAGCATAAAGTGGACACTTTTGGTGATATCAATTCAAGCACTTTTTTTTTTTTTTAAACGCAGGACAATGTGACATCTCCATGAAATGAGATTGAAAAGCCCTTCATCATTAACCCCAAATGGCCTCACTTCTCAGTGTTGATGAGTCCAGCATCTTATTTTAATTAATATTTTATGAATATGAAGTATAAAAATGTGCATTTAGACAGTTATTTAGAGATTTAGGGAGTATCAAAGAGTTAATTCCGATTTAGAGAATTCAGGTGACATAGCCAGCGTAGGAACGGAACTAATTAGTAAATTGAGGATTTCCTGTCATATATATTTAAATGTATTTTCTTACTCAGTGTTCAGCTCCCGTACACATAATGCTGAGTTAAAAAGCTGACAACTGCATGGACGCAACACAGTGTGTCAAGACACCACATTTACGTACAAGGGGTTAAATATTCATATTCACGTACATTGTTACTAAATTCTACTCAATTAGGAACTTCCATAAAACCCAATTTATAATAAAACAGTAAGATAGACTTACGTCATCCACTCTCCAAAGATCAGCATCAAAGCCTTCTGCCTGACCATAGGCGATTGCATTCTTTAAGAAATCTGTCTCACTGCCCTCACTCTAATGAGCACAAAGCAACGAGACGTGAGCTACTCAAAAACAACTATAACTTAAGTGCAGAGGCATAGTTGACATACAGTGTCCGTGTCTTGCAAAACTGCAAGCAGTAACCGAATGTACTCTGTTGCAGCTTTCAGAGTGTCTACTTTACTGGGCTTGCGGTCTGGTCGCATCAGAGGTACCATTCGTTTCAAGCGTGAGAACATGGTGTTAAGGTTCCGTATCTGCAAAATTGAAAACAAATTGAAAATTATCCGAATGCAAGGGCTGACTCTGAGTTGTAACCACAATTAAATCATTTAATGGAACTTTCAGGTCATAGGTGATAAAACAATACTGCTTAGTAAAGAAACAAGTGTCAACAAAAAAAAAAAAACACATTGATCCTCATAATGGGATTTTACTCTCAAGAAAGGAGTCAAATCCAAATGAACTTACATTTGCTCATTTTAAGCAGTGACAAGACAGCCACATGAACAATCGAGAGCAGTTTCAACTAATACTGACATTATTTTGACTTAAAGTAGAATGGTGACTTAGCAGCGTATAGCTGCTCTTCGCAAACAAATTCGAATTTATTACAGTACGCACTCGCTCACTCACCCGAAGCCGCTCCTTAGCATTGACCTGTTCTCTTTTCCTTAAACTTTCGTGGAAGTCCTCAACAACTACATAGTAGCCGTTGTTGACTCGTTTGAATTTCTCGATGTTGCTGTACACTGGCAGAGCAGATTCGCCAGTTAGACGTCTCAAAATGTCACTCATCAACTCCTCCTCGGGCACCTTCATTTTATCGAGTAACGTCTAATTAGTTCCCGGTGGCCGTTAATTAATCTAACAGCCTCAGGCCGAGACAGTGAGGAGAGTAACTGGAATATATTGGACAAAAGTTCAGTAATCATGCGGCTGCCCACACCTGCGCAGCGCCGAGTTTAAAATGCTCTTTTGGGGTTTTTTTTGCACGGAATCTCCCGCGTCGCCGAAATTCGGATAGGTTATTTCCGGTTTGAGAAAATTGCGTCAACCCACTCGCCTCACACGGTGTTTAAGGGGCGTGCCAAAACCCCAATCGCAGATGTACATTGTCTTTCTTTGGAAAGGCCATTTTATTTTGCCCCCACACTGCACTTGTTTGTTTTGCTGTTGTGTACCGGGCAGACAACGAGAAAAGCACTCCAGGGCATTTTTGTCCATTTTGTATTTGGAAGTGGTTACACACGGCTTACTCAGTAGGCGATCTGAAATCTTTTCCAGCTGTTTGCATTTGAAGTTGACCCCAGCTTCCGAATTGTCGTTGTTGCTTAAGATAATCGTGGCTTTGCTTGTTCGGTGGAGGAAGGAACAGACAATGGATGAATGTATGTATGGATGGATGAACGGCAAAAAGCCTTGTTTGAAAATGTCAACCCTCCAGCGAAATAGGAAGGATGGAGGGTTATCATTGCCTGATTTCCAGTTCTATTCTTGGGCTTTTACCCTTTGCCCTCTCACTGTATGGTTCAATCCTACAGTCAATGTTTCATGGCGTATATTAGAAGAAAACTTAGAGAACATGGTATTGTGTAATCTGCCAATGAAAAATTGTAAGATGTAGTTTGGATCAATTATATCATATTTGATTTCAATCTGGCGATCTATGTAAAAACTTTTGTAATATTAAAACGAGGTGGTATTCAAATTCACCAATTTTCAATAATTATAATTTACGAATTGGGGGGAATCCTATTTGATTTCCACAATGGAAGCACCAAGGGATTAATCTGCTTGGAGATATTTTTTATGATAATGGCCTCTGTGCATTCCAAGATATTGAATCTTGTTTTATTTTAAGAAACACATCCCCTTTTTCATTTATAGATTGGGGCTGTGCTTAAATCACAAGGTGTGGCTACTGATGCTAAATCGTCTGTACATCTTGGTTTGAACTAATTGATTAATTGAAGACACCAGGCATAGTCACTCATTTACAGTTCTCTGCACGCTGCTTTCTGGCGATGAATTTAAATATGCAGTGTTGGTGTGCTGCTAAGGGGGTACACTATAAGTGTAGTGTAGGCGATGTTAGTTTATTATTTTATTCTAACCCTTTGTTGTTGTCTTAGAATAATGGAACTTTTAATGTGTCTGTGGGCAACAAAAGCCAAACAATACTTTGGTGTCTTGGCAACTCAGAGGCGCTTGACTGTAAACATTAACGTAATGCGTTATGAAAGCCACAATTATATAATTATCCAGGTGTCTTGTGTCAAAACGGCATCTGTTTGCAACTAACCGCACAATGTGAATATAGGTAAAGAATTCAATGATTTATCATTAATTTCTTGGAGACAAAGAAGTGAATGCAAAAAAAAAAAAAAGATAGCAAGATCCCCTTGTGGTATGCCCCGGAAGTCCCGGTTAAAGATGGCGGCAATGTCCGCACGTCCTCTGCAGAGTTAACATAATTCTATCTGTGCCTTCTTCGCAGCCAATCAGCGTTGTGAATTTATGTGACATCACCAACCTGACAAGTCCCGGAAGCTGTGTGTTTTTTTTTAACTGAGTAATTTAAAAACGCAAACACAAGAAACTGGGTGGTGTTTGTATTAACAACGTAATGCATTACCTTAAGAACTATTTTCTGTAGTAAACCATTCGAAGGAGGACCGACTAAATCACCAACCAGCATGTCTTCGAGTCTGTTCACGAACTACTGCGCCGAACTCCGCGATGATCAACAACATAAAGTGAGTAACGCAACTAGAAGTAGTCGGTAAAAATCGAACAGGTTTTTCATACAGTTTCTGAATGCTGCGTAAGGTTTGTTACCGTGAAGACTAGTCAAACGGGTAACACGACTCGCACACTTGACGTCTACTGTACTAAAATAACGTCGTTGTTACCTGTTTGTAGAAAACTCTTGAAACTGGATGCTGCATTACTTTGAAACTTCAAGTCACCCGTTCGTTTGTTTGTTTGACATAGGAGCATGCGTTTCATTCTTCTTATTATTAAGCATTGTCGGTCTAACGACGAGGGTTCAAAGAAACGTCTCGGTTGTATTTGTGTAAATGTGCTCCTTCCCAGACCTGAACTGTTCAGGGATATTTCAAGTGTTAGAGTTCAACATTTCGCAGTGGGACTAGGGTAGGTGGATCCGCTCCAGAGAAGAAATAACATAGCAGGAAATCCGACATAGAGACGCCATTAGATTTACCAAAATAAAATAAGTGATGGTCAAGGCTGAGGTAGAGTGGTAGAGACCTTTGTTAACAGATTTTCACTTTTCCCTTGCACCAAACACAATTGTGCATGCTAGATAGTCCAGTGGGGAAAAAGGTTTTGGTTTGGAATAAACTGGTACTCATTTTAATGCAGAGTATTTTTCCCTCCCTCCTACTCATGAATGTGATTGCTATCAGTATTTGTTTGACAAATCGACATTCCTGCACTCTTTGCCAAGATGTGATTCTATACACTGATATGCTGCAACTGATTTTATCCTTTTGGTTCAATAAAAGACTGATTTCCCAGTGTAACACATCAAATATAATTTAATTTTTGAACACTGGATGTTTGTTGACATACTGTATGTATACTAGGATCATGTTTCTTTTCTCTAATTGTTTAGGTGGACAAGTATTTGCACCATCTTCAGCTGCCTGATGAAAAACTGATGGATATATCAATGAGATTTCGACGTGAAATGGACAAAGGCCTTTGCAGTGACACCAACCCCACGGCTGCTGTAAAGATGCTGCCAACATATGTACGCTCAACTCCAGATGGAACAGGTAATGCTCTCATCATATTATGTAGCTGTACTGTGTTGTTTTTTTTTTAATTTTTTTTTTTTATATATAGTATTAAGCCATTTAGTTGTATTACTGTGGCAACGGATCAGCTCTAGATCAAAGGGGTAGCCACAGACTAGCTTTATCACTATAAATTTAACTGATAAGACATAACTAATTCAGTGGCAGTCATTTTCAGACCCAATAATTATAATTGCTATAGTTTTACCCTTTTTACAGTAACTTAGTACATGACAGCACAATCTGTGTCGGTCTCTCTCTCTCTCTCTCTCTCGATATATAGATATATAGATCTATATATATATATATATATATAGATATATAGTAACCATAACTACCTCGGTATGACAGCCCATTATTTTGACCCATTTCATTTGCACTTTGTTGGCATTTTATATTTCTTATATTACTCCAATTTACTCCCTTAGAAAGGCTGTTGAGATGCTGTTTTGTGTGACTTTGTTTGTGTGAGTCAAATCCAATGCTTTACATAAAAACAAAAAAATCAATTCTCATATATTAAAGGTATTGCAATTCAATAAAATATTGAATTAGATACAGAATATACCAAAAAATGGGAGGGATTTTTTTTTTTACAATGAATAAAGGGATTTTTTTACAATTAATAAAATGTGCGATTAACTACATGTTAACTATGAAAAAATGCGATTATGATTAAATATTGTAATCGCCTGACAGCATTAATATACTAAATAAACTTAAATTCACATTGCCTCCCAATAGTTGGAAATTATCGAAGGGAATTACAATTATGCTGAGAACACATTGAGCTTGCTTATTTTGCCTCATGAAAAAAAAATACTTATTTCATTAGATTATAAAAATGTAATTTCTTTAGGTACTTGCGAAATATTGCAATAATATCGATAGCGTTTAAGTCAACATCCCTATCGCATGTCGCATGTTTTTCTAATAGTGTGCAGCTCTAATATAAAGTCATTCATTAACATAAAAAGCATTTTTTGGAGGATTATGGGAAGAAGCGGAACTACTAGGAAAAAAACCCATTCAAGCACCGAAATATGCAAACGCCGCACAGAAAGGCCTGAGCCCAGATTTGTATCCAAACCTCAGAACTGTCAGGCGGATATGCTAACCACTCGTCCAACACTTGTGTGTTCATAATGTTGAGTAATGTTCATATGTTTTGTGTTTTGTTTGCTTTTGTGATCAGAGCAAGGAGAATTTCTGGCGCTTGACCTCGGTGGATCCACTTTCCGAGTGCTTCTGGTTACTGTTCTGGGTAATGGCGAGCAAAAAGTGAACATGGAAAATCAGATTTATGATATTCCTGAACATCTCAAGAGAGGCTGCGGATCTGAGGTTTGATGCACTCCACAATATGTGTGACTATAATGTTTTTGTGATCATTTATTTTTGTCAAATATTTTTCCAATTTTTTTTACCGAATCTCTGGGAAACATTAGTCAACTCTCTGACGAATTACATTTAGTTGCAGTTAAGACGAGCCAAATTACTTTGTATTGGCCTTAATCAAAAGAAAGTCTCATAGGGCTTCACATGCCCACAGTCGAAGTCACCTGATCTTAACCCTCTGGAGGGCAAGGAAGATTTCAACACCTCAACTGAAAAAGAGAATAGACGTTCCAGTAAACAGGCCAACAAATAGTTCAACTAAATGCTCAAGTATATAAATAAGTCTTAAGTCGTGTTTTTAACGTTTCTACTGAGGTGGCACCTCTAATATCCTTGGGTAGTGCATTCCACAACTTTGGTGCCCAAATAGAAAACGCTCTTGAACCTGCAGATTTCTTTTTGGTTCTCGAGATCACTAAAAGACCAGCATTTTGTGAAGGAAGGTTTCGGGACGTGACATATGGTACCACAAGGTCAACAAGGTAGGAAGGTTAAGGCTAAGTCGTGCAATATTTTGTTGGTAAATTGCAAAACTTTAAAATCACATCTCAAGTGGACCGGAAGCCAATGCAAATTGCCTAGTTTTGGGGTAATTTGATCAAACTTTCTTGTCCTTGTCGGGAGTCGAGCTGCCGCATTTTCAACTAGATGCAGACTTTTAATAAGTTCCAGTAATATTTTTGATGTGCATTTGAAAAAACATAGTTCAGTCAAATATCATAAATATTTTTTGTTGAATCACTTTGGACAATAATGCATTTATCAAGTAATGTCTTCAAATAGGTGCCAATGACTTGCTGGTCCAATGATCAGCTCCCTTCTGGTTCATATTCCCTTCCAGTTCACGCAATTTGCGACATATGAATCAATTCTAATTGAATAAAACATCCTAGACTCCTGTTATGTTTTTGTAATTTTCCATGCATGTACAAAATTGGTAACTAGAAAACAACTCCTTATTTTGTTTTTCATTTAGATTTTCTGAACAATTTATTTATTTTTTTTGTTTTGAAGAACAAATGAACAAATGATCCACTGATTTCTTTGTATTTATTCACATGAATGAATTTACGCCAATGTAGTCTGACTGCGTCATTTTACTTTCTTTCAGTTATTTGACCATATAGCTGAATGCCTGGCTAATTTCTTGGAGAAGTTAGGAATAAAGAACAAAAAACTTCCTCTTGGCTTTACCTTCTCGTTTCCTTGCCAACAGAGCAAGTTGGACGAGGTGAGAAATGTTTTGATGATAAAGTTACTTTAACAAGAAATTTTTTTAGTCCAACTGTCACGGTGATATGACCAATATAACCTGTTTTTAACACCACAGTTATCCATGACCCTGACTTTCCGTTTGGGATTAGTTTTTGTTTTTGTTATTTGCAGCAATTATTTCATATTATTTGTAGGGATGTTACGAACTAATCTTTTTAGAGTTGATTATTTCATCAACTGTGTTTGTCTGGCGAACAGTTCAGGGCCTAAACCGCCTCTCGCCCAATCACAGCTGGGATAGGCTCGAGCTTAAGTTTTTTTGTTTTTTTTTTTGGAATGAGATTTGCAACAAATTGGCACCTCCCCTTTTGGAGTCGGCTTGTTATTTTTTCCAATCTCAGCTGTTTAGGTCTCAGCAGAGCAGGCAAGCGTTGTAATGTTGCCTAAATGTTGACTTGAAACAGCAACCAATCACCACCAAAATTCAAATACACATTACTACTCTTGTCCATTTCAACTCCTCTCATTTCACTCTTATTCAGAGTGTATTGATTTCTTGGACCAAAGCCTTCCGGGCAAGCGGAGTAGAAGGAAAAGATGTTGTCAAACTCCTGGAGAGATCTGTGAATAAACGAGGGGTAAGTGTGCAACATTGGCGCTTTAAAATTGACATCAGCACTACAATCGCCCCCCACTCCTCCAAAGTCTCTGAAGTGAGTTAAGTTTATTTTTGTGATGATATTTATGACAAATTGGCACAACCCCTTTTGGAACTCGGCTTGTTATTTTTTTCCGGTTTCAGCGTCACAAGGGGTGAGGCAAGCGAGGTAATATTGCTCGACTTGTAAGTTCTGTTGTCTAAATGCAAATGCACATTACTACTCTTGTAGAAACTGGAAATTAAGTTGGATGTCACTGCATACTTAAACTGAGAGGAAGGTTCCTATAATAAGGTTTAAAATATATTAAAGTAGTATAGTATACAGTAGTATAATATTTTTAATGTAGAATGGAAAAATAACGAGACAGTTGTTGAAGAAGTACATTGCACAAAATAGAAACCTTATATACTGTCCATATATAAACTATGCAATCTATCAGCAATGTTATTTGAGTGCTGTTGACATTTGAGGTCTGATTTATGTACATGAATTAACTCGGCTTTCTATACCGCGGTTGAAAACAGAATTGTCAATGGAGGCAAATTAATCCAGATACACAGATACTGTATTCGAATGAATGATAGAAAACAACACTCAAAGACCGATGTACTGTTTTTGTTGAAAATATCAGCTACGTTATTCTTTGTTTACAGTATTTTGCACTAGGGAAGGCTAACATTTAATTCCGACGTTGATTTGTGATTTGCACGCTTTCTCTAATGGGCTATATAAAAAAGGTTTTTAAAGATAATTGTTAAATTAACATTTTTTAAACTTAGTGTAAAATCTTGATACCAACACCATGAAGAGATGCAATTTATATCGTGCAATGAGTTTTGGATCATATCAACCAGCCCAATTTATGGCACTATTTTTTATACACACTTTTATATTTATAAATATATATATTACATTTGCATAAATATATTAAACAGTGAAATAGATCATTCTGCATGTTCTCAGTTAAAAAAAAACACACACACAACAGAACATTTTTTTTTAAACTAACAAGCTTATCTCCAAATGTTGACCAGTAATCATGCCCAAAGATGTACGTTATATAATTAACATACAGCTATTGGTTTTTGTAGCCCTAAATAGCCGCATTATGGTGGATGTCATTGAATAATTTTCACCAAAAGCGAGGCTGTGCTGAAATATACTGTTTCCTGTTTTCTTATTGCGTCACATTTACATGTCTCAAACGCCATCACGAGGCTGAAAGTGGCATATGTACTTGATTTAAACCAAATTAGTGTTATTAACTGTATTAATATTATAGTTTTTTTTTTTTTAAATATGCAAAATAGTGGGACCGCAGACCAAGAGCCCACGGTGGAGGGGGCGTTTTATACTTGCTATTTTAAAGTATTAACCAAAATGAAAATTAATTTAAAACAAACATGCTGAAGTGTGGAAAACAGTCGATGCTTGGGTAGTGGTAATGTTTAAAATGTTTGCCAATTGTCAAACGCTACTGTAATCAGTAATTTTCCCCCACCGTGTGATGAATAATTGTCTTCTTATTATTGTAGGACATCAATGTCGACATTATGGCTGTCATAAACGACACAGTGGGAGCTATGATGACCTGTGGCTATGATGATCAGAACTGTGAAATTGGTCTCATTTTAGGTGAGTTTTTATAGTCTATACAACTGTAATAATAATAAATTAAGTGAAAAGATGAAGTTTATGTTGCATTGATTATGGCTGTTAGGGTTGGAAATCAAAACTGTTTTTTGCCCTCACGTCACGTCACAATTCGATTAAATATGATAGCCATGGATGGATCCCTTTTTTCCTCTCTTAAGACAGTCAACCTCCTATTTGCAGGGAATAGGGAGACAACCCCGCCACAAATAAGCAAAAAACTGCAAATAATTGAAAGCGTTTAGAAATATTTTCAGTTTAAATCATAACATACCACAAACTATGATTCCAAAGTACTTATCCTTTAAAACTCATTTTACAGCATTACCCTATAAAATGTCTTGCAGATTATTTGATTTTGACAAAATGCATCGTGTATAGGACAAGCGAAGACCACAACCCAGGCTAAACCTCACCACTCTCTGACATACAGAGCTCTTACATCTTGCAGTAGAAATGTCTCTGTTCATTATACAGTGTAATCCTGACTTACCTGGCCCTGTGACATCTATGTTACTCACATTTTATTCTTACAGGAACAGGGACAAATGCCTGTTACATGGAACAAATGCGGAATCTTGAGTTGCTGGATGTTGATGAGGGTCAGATGTGCGTCAATACGGAGTGGGGAGCTTTTGGAGATGACGGTGCCTTGGAGGACCTGCGCACACATTTTGACAGAGAAATAGATGCTGGCTCTCTGAACCCTAGCAAACAGCTGTGAGTAACATATCTTTAAGGTTTTATTTAGAAATCTGCCAGGTACGACGTGATGCAAATCTTTTTTTTCTTTCTTTTTTTTTTTTTTTTTTACACAGTATGAGCTTGCTGAATGCATAGCTTTTAAAATGTGTCGTATCATTTTGGGTGTATGGGGTATTTTCCTTGTCCTACTGATGATTTGGGGGACCCACCAACACTTCAATTGACTTATTCACCCTTCATCGCTAAAGTACTATGAACCTTTGGTTTAGTATTTCAGTAACATGATTGTTTTGTCTTTTTATACATTTTCTGTAATTATAGTCATAGTGTGTTGAAGTTTTTGCGCGCACTTTTTCACATGGACACAAAGATGCGATTGCTCTTTTATTTGTTGACTTCTAGTTTTGAGAAGATGATCGGTGGAATGTACATGGGAGAACTGGTACGTCTCATCCTCGTGAAAATGACCAAAGACCAGCTTCTGTTCCAGGGCATGAATATAGCCCAGCTCCTTCTGACTGGAAAGTTCCTCACCAGCTACATCTATTCCATAGACAGTGACAAGTTAGTTCATTTTTTTGTTTTGTCTACATTTATGTTGTCTCTGTATTGTTTTTTTTGTTTGTTTAGCAGGAAACCACCCCCCTCAAATTTATTCCCCTGAAGCTTTTACAGCTCTTTGTAGGAATGATGTAGTATTGTAACTTGTTAACTAATTCACACAAGTCACACAATATCTCCCTAATTGACCTTTTTTGTTTATGAACCAATTGTTTTGGATATGCATCACAATCAATTGATGATAGTTTCACATTATTGCACAATTTTTGCAGTCTATTCGATTTATGGTTTTATCTACAGCAGAGAGGAAGGTCTATTGAGTGCTGAAAATGTGCTCCGTGGCCTTGGCCTCAACCCAACCTTGGAAGACTGCATAGCCACTCAGAGAGTGTGTCAAATTGTTTCCACGCGGGCTGCACATTTGTGTGCTGCCACTCTAGTTGCAGTGCTCCGGCAGATCAGGGACAACAAAGCAGTTGAGAAGCTACGTACCACCATTGGAGTGGATGGATCTGTGTACAAAAATCATCATGAGTAAGTTCCACTTCCATGCCATCACAATAATTGTAGAGGTAGTATAAGATATTTTTCCTTACATTTTAATTCATTATTTTTTTTTTTTACTACCAATAGTATTAGAGAATTCACTGTTGAAGTTCAACCCCAATATGTCACTAATCAATTAGAAGTACATAGCAGGGTGGGTCTTGGTAAACACATTTGCTTCTTTTATCAAGCAAGGGGATTAGAATTGAAATTATATTCTAGTGCCGGGCCTGCACCTGTGTTGACACAGACATCTTACCGGCAAAGATAAACGTCTGCACTCTGCGTGGCGGGTTGTCATTGATTTGTTGATTTGGAACGCATACAAATAAATAGTGCTGGAATAGTATATGTTTATACATCACATCCAACCACAACATCATTCGATCCATCCTAGCGCAATTTATTTGGGTTGGTGTTTTGATCAATAATAAACTGGAATGAACACAGCCTAAAATGAAATAGTAACGAGGCTTTTGTGTGTGTAAGGAGTAGGAAGTACAGATATTTGCATTAAGAAATTAAGGCGTAGAAGTACCACACTTGAGTACAATAAAGGGATTTCTAATTCTAATTCTACCTAGTCGGCTGAAAAATAATTAATCCGGTAAACCATGGCTATCCAAAATTTCGATTTAACCCCGTAAGATTAACAAAGTGTGTTTACTTGGTCGCTTGACACCTCTATTTAGGAGTCCTGCCAAAGAAGGGCCGATTTGAGTTGCCGCTTGGTGTACGAAATTAGTGTATAGATGGAATTTTGATAACTGCTTGTAATTTTGTTTAAAATGTTTATTTCCTAATTATTGGTGCATGATGGATTATGAAGAATTTAGCGCCATGCATGGTCTGGTTTATTCATTCCATTCATACAAAAGACTGGAACAAAAAAATTAATCAAGGTACAGGAACAAACCTTTAGTTTGACCACCACCAATAATGGATTCAAAATAGTGTGGGGTTGAAAATTCCAAGGTTCCCCAAGACTGGGACATAACAGTGGGGTTTATTTTTTATTGTATGGATGTTGTTGTATTTCTCTTTGTATTTTGGTGATGTTTATAATTAAAAAAACCAAAAAAAAACAAAACAACAACAATAAACTAGTTCATTTTTGGAACGGTGAACTTGTTGAATAAAATGCTGAAGTAGTTGATTTAAAAATTTGTGAACTGAAGGTTCAACTAGTCCGCATAGAAAATTAACTTTACCAACACTGATGATGAAAGCTTGAGGTCAACTAATTGCCGCTCACGTGTTTTGGACATGGAACCCTCGCTGATTCCAACAGGTATTGGGTTAGCGTAGCTCATCTAGTGTTGTAAGGGTTGATCTGCTGAAGTTGGAAAAAAAAAGTTGGTACTGCTTCCAGACTAAGCCTGATTTGACCTGTTTTGCCTATGTGAAACGGTAAAAAAAAAAAGAAAAATCAGTACATTAATGGTATCCAAACGTTGTATGAGGAGCAAGTGTTCATAAAATACACTATGCCCATTTTAACAAATTGTATTAATTACCTATGCCCAGGTTTTCTCGGAGGCTTCACAAGATGGTACGGAGACTAGTGCCTGACTGTGACGTGCGTTTTTTGAGGTCTGAGGTTGGAAGTGGGAAAGGTGCAGCCATGGTAACAGCTGTCGCCTTACGTCTTGCTGCTCAGAATGCTGAGCGTCAACACATACTTGATTCCCTGCATTTGAACCGTGAGCAACTGATGGAAGTGAAACAGTTAATAGGTGAAGGTATGGTACGAGGCTTGTCAAAGCAAGCACACAATCAGGCAAGCATCAAGATGTTACCAACTTTTGTCGGCTCTACTCCAGATGGGTCAGGTAGCTCTTATATATATTCAGTACAATCCCTTCTCCTTACTTTGTGTTGCTTATAAATATTCTGCGCTTTCAGAGCATGGAGATTTCTTGGCTTTGGACCTGGGCGGCTCAAGTTTTAGAGTTCTGCTTGTGCGCGTGCGAAGTGACCAGAACCATGTTGAGATGCGTCATAAGAACTACAGTATTCCACAAGAGATAATGCAGGGCACAGGGAAAGAGGTAAAGTATTCACACATTATGTCACCGTATTTGCATTTCCAAAATTCAACCAGCATTATTGAATGGGTTGTGGTTAAATGTTGAGGTAATAAAATTGATCAACTTCCAAAACAAAATAATCCATTGAGATCAATTCTAATTGAGATCCGCATAATAGGCCGCCCTGTCTGTTTTGGGGAATTTTTGGGACTATGAAGTGTGCCTTATGGTCGTGAAAATACGGTACTTTAACAGGGTGGCCAAAGCCCTGTCAAAGTGTTGAAGCCAAAAAGGAAGCAGAGTTGCTTTTGTTAGCGAGCAGTGTTACCCACATTAGCTTCTCATGAAGTCAGAAAAAAGTTTGGCCAAGCTGTTGACGTGGGAGCTTAGGGTATTTGTTAGATGATATCATGCGTTACGTTGCTACACTAATTAAAGAGGAATTCAAGTGACAAGTTTTCTTTGAAATATGTTCTATGTGACCCCAACATTGTGATTTTAAATATTGTCTTTGGGGAAGGAAAAATAGTGTGACCCCAGGCGGCATTGTATATAGCAGCGAAGGCACTTGAGACTTACGCATCCGTCAGCACACCTGGGCCATCGCAGGGGGGTTGTAGGATAACCAACATCTCCGGGATATGTTTGCTTTGCGTGGAGTTTTGTAAACAGGCCTATAATAATATCAGTCGACCTTGAGTCTTGCTGGTGCCCCTCACAGGGCATTTATTAGCCAAATTGTCAATCAAATTGTCAAGACGCTGTTTACCGTTTCTGTGTCCGGTGATTGAGTTCACACGTCACGTTGACCTCTCGCCCCACACCATACAGTAAAGGTTTCTTGTTCCTCCGGCGGGTGACGTCCACGCGGTTTTCACTGCATCAATTTCACGCTTAGTTTGCCTTCACACTCACAAGCACCCTCACATGTTGTTTTGAAAATGTGCTGCAGTTTCACTCCACAAATTGGGAATTGTGGGGGTGACACTCCAGCTGATACTGGCAAAGGCACCACAAGACGTAGTTGCCTCTACATATTATGGCCAATTCCGGTAGCCAACATAAAACAGAGCGCCAACAATAGAGGCTGTATATTTCTATGTTAATTTGAGAAAATCAGGTACACACTTTTTTTAACCGAAGTGTTGGTTCTCGACTCTATCGGCAGATACTTAAAGCCAAAGACTCTGACTCGGGTCTCAAATAGCGTGATCGGAACATCCCTAATTATGACGGAACATTGGTTAATACCCATGTTAAAGTTTAATTCTTTTTATCCTAAAATTATCTTACCGTAACCAAAATAGCATTTTCGCCAAAGGTATAATCGGGATGGATTAATGCGCTTTTAAAACCTTGTTGTTATGCAAAGCAAAAATTACTGTCATTACTTCTGCTTTTGTTGCTGCT
Source organism: Idiotropiscis lumnitzeri (assembly GCF_059441095.1). Taxonomy (NCBI): domain Eukaryota; kingdom Metazoa; phylum Chordata; class Actinopteri; order Syngnathiformes; family Syngnathidae; genus Idiotropiscis; species Idiotropiscis lumnitzeri. The sequence goes on along the minus strand of NC_142391.1, from coordinate 41,037,272 downwards.
GCTTCTTCTTTGTTGTCTTCATTTTCTGTAACATCCTCTCCTTCCAGCGTTGCTTGAAAACCTTGAAAGTGCTCAAATGATTGAAAGTGTTCATCATATTTCTCAGCAGTCTGACTCAATAAGCTAATAATAAAATGCCAAAAAATAAAACAAGTTTCCTTGCAAATGAAAACAATGCGCTTGCTCTGTCATGCAGCTCAACTTCGCCCTCAAGAAGCCAGTTGTGTATCGGTACGTCATGTGGGGACCTTGTCGGTTTAAAGGGAAACTTCATTGATGTTAACATTGGCACTTATATAATAGCTTTGCATGTAAAAAATACATCAGTACTAAAATGCTACGCCCTAAAAGAATAGTGATGTAAGGTTTTTGTTGTGATGTGATTTACGACTAATTGGCACGCCCCTTTTTGGAGCTCAATTTGTTATTTTTTTCCGGTTTCAGCGTCTAAGTCACAGCAGGTAGTCAAGCAAGGTAATATTGCTTGAATTTTAAATTCTGTTGTCTTAAGCAGTGACCGATCACCATCAAAATGCAAATGCACATTACTACTCTTGTCCCACGTTTGCAAACACCAATGACATTGAGTAATCTCCGGAAATACTGCTTCATTTTCTATGCCCCATTCAGTTAATAATAACTAGTGGTTTAATGGTAGGCTTGGATTTGAGTAGATTTTTTTTCTCTATTTTTCCTACAGACAACTTCAGGTGGCCTCAAACAACATGGCTATGGATTGATTCACACTGGTTTTCACACTCTTTTGAAGGGTACTGTGGAAAAACTGGAAAATTGATTTTGAAAGTCCTTAGAAAGTGCTTGAATTTGGTCATGGAAAATGTGTATGAACCCTGTACTTCTCTCTTTGTACTTCTTTTAAACTCACAATAAAAAAGCACTGTTGCCAGAAGTAATCACGGCTTAACTTTCGCTTTGCTCAATAACATCAACAAGGAACTTTGGATGAAATGCAATGCGGGATTCTTGTTAAAGGGAGCTGTTGTGAGTCAAACTCTAACAAACACTAATATTGTATTTGCCAATGTGCTAGGTGAGGCTGCGTTGATAGGCAGCCAATCAGGTCACGTGATAAAGCCACCCATGGTCTCATTGGTCAATCTCGTGTCCGGGAACCAATCACACACCTTGTATAAGTGCCCGAGAGTATGTCCAAAGCCTCAGAGTCAACTCATTTATTTGACTGTACCATATTTTCCGGGCCAAAGGGCGCTCTTTAAAGTCCCTAATCTTCCCCAAAACAAACAAAGCGCCTTGTAAAGCGACGCGCCCATTATATGGACTGAGCATCACTCTCGACCATCAACCCTTTTACTCATTGGGCTGTACGCCGTGCATGTTAGCACACCCTGCTGGACAAAGTCTTAGTCATCTATGCTTTGAATTGACTGTGACTAATACATTATGTGACCATGGTGTTTGGGTGATGGTGTAGGAGAAAGCTGGACAAAAGGGCAGCTGTCCACAATGTTGGAGTCTGTCTTATCATTTATGTTATTGCAAGCAAGAAACATCCCAGGTTTAGACAACAGACAAAAAGCCCAAAGCACAACAGCACATCTCTCTAAACAGCCATGTGATTGGCTGAGTCTGAGTGGCTCCCAAGAAGCCATTTCTGTAATTGGCTAAGGCTGAGTGGCTCCCAAGAAGCCATTGCTATAATCTTTTTGTGTTATTTTTATTTCTTTTGGGTATATAGATGGCATGAGAGATGCATGTTTTGTGTTAATCTTATTTCTTTGTTTCATTGTTTGCTTGTATGCTGAGTTTTTTTTGGGTTTTGATTTGAAACCGTGACTTTAAAGAGTGTGGTGACCAGTGAACTCCCTCCCCTGACGTTGTCTAGTAGACTATTGCCAAGACACCTTTTATTGATTAGAGTCATTGTTATTGGCAGTGATTCCTAATAGTTTCATGACATCATTGAAACGGCGTGATACCTCTGGCAACAATCCCTTCGGGGATTGAGGCCTGGTGAGCTGACATCAGCTAGCGTGAGCAGCTGAGCTAGCGCGAGCGCCTTGTAGTGCGGCGCGCCTAGTATATGCATCAAATACGTAAATAGCACCCTCAACTGGTGTTGCGCCCTTTGATGCAGCGTGTCTTATAGCCGTAAAAATACACAATTTTTTTTTTCATTTTGATTTTTGGATGAATATTTTCGGCAAAGCCACGTAACACTGAAGCCGTGAAGCGTGAAGTGGTGAGGGATTAAGGGCTGCTTTATTCGACGTCAATAGTAATTTTCCTACAGTATATACACTGATGGTGTTAATGTCTTTGCATATATTTTGGTTGACAGCTTTTTAGCCACATTGTGGACTGCATGGCCAATTTTTTGGAAGGTATGGGTCTGAGAGGAGCATCTTTACCTTTGGGGTTTACATTCTCCTTCCCCTGTCACCAAAGCAAACTGGATGAGGTGAGGTTATTCAATCAAAAATGTGAATAGAGGCAAGTGAAAATCCATAATGATATTGAAGCATGTACACTGTTATTTTTAGGGTATTCTTCTGAAGTGGACAAAAGGCTTCAAAGCTAGTGGGTGTGAAGGACACGATGTCGTTACGTTACTCAAGGAAGCTGTGCGAAGCCGAGGGGTTAGTACACAGTGCATTCCATCAGATCACAATGTGATTTGATATTTTGAAAATACATAAATCATTACTCTTTCAGTTCTTATTAGCATTCACTTGCCGCCCCCCCCCCCTCTCTCTCTGTCTCTCTCTCTCTCTGTCTCTGTCTCTCTGTCGCTCTCTCTCTGTCTGTCTCAGTGTATAAGCAAGGAAAAACGGTCATTCTTATGAGGTGATATCTTTTGCAAAAATGTGTACTTAAGTAATAAAATGGCAGTATGGTTTTGGCCTCATTTTTATTTTTTCCCCATCATATTTTGTCTACTGCAGACTAGAGCAGAACCAATTCATGGGATTTCATTTAGATTTGGAACTCTTTCTTTTATTACTGTTTTCACTGCTTGCAGGAATTCGACTTGAGCTTTGTGGCAATAGTTAATGATACGGTAGGAACCATGATGACTTGTGGTTATGCGGATCCAAATTGCGAGGTGGGACTCATTGTTGGTAAGTGTCTTTCTATTGATTGATTAGATTTTTTTGTATTGGAATAGAAAATCTGAATTTGTAAGGAAATTGTTTGGTTGGTATTTCACCTTCTTTTATCGTTTTTCAGTATTTTAAGTTTGTCAACCTATAATTTAGGCACAGGGACCAATACCTGCTACATGGAGGAGATGCGGAATATAGAAATGATTGAGGGTGATGACGGACGCATGTGTGTCAATATGGAATGGGGAGCATTTGGTGAAAATGGTGAACTGGATGAGTACCTCACAACCTTTGATCGTGTTGTTGATGCTTCCTCAAGTAATCCTGGAAAACAGAGGTAGCGTACACAAATGGTAATTGCCTCAGTTTTCCATGATTTTGGATCGAAAGGATTTAGTTTATTCATGAACTGTAGCCTGCCCTCCGAACAAGGATGAAAGTTTACTGATCATTTTTGTGATTTATATTTTGAGCAACATTTATCCATAACCACTTAATCTTTCGGGACTAGTTACCGTAAGAGCTGAAACACATCTCAAAACACAAACAATTAGCAAGCATGTTTCACATTCAACACTCAATATTTGCAAACACAAAATACTTCAATTACACTTCTTTTTCCTCTTCAGAGAGGCTGCAACTAAATCAATTGACATTTTCTAATGCTCTGAATCAAACTCTTCGCCGTACTTAAGTGTTAAACTACCTTTGATGTGAACTGCTAAACCACAAACTTCGCACTCGAAACAAAAGATACATAGCTGAAACCGGAAGTAGCAATGTTTAACTGAAATTTCAAATAAAAATTAAATAAATAAAATCACTACTGCTGTTCCAAAAATATGATTATGGTTATTTACATGAACCTTAACATTGAAAAACATGATTGTTTACTCTTCTAATTAAAGCCACCTAATTGTTCCTAATGCATCCAACCCAATGTAATTTTCCTTCTTCAAGGTATGAGAAGATGATCAGTGGCCTGTACCTTGGCGAGATAGTGAGACATGTGCTAATGGAGTTCACTGCAAGGGGTTTACTGTTTCGAGGGAAACTGTCTGAGCGACTCAAGACCTGGGGTATCTTTGAGACTAAATTCATGTCACAAATTGCAAGGTAAGGTTTATTCATCTTTCCTCAGTTTCTGCTTGAATACCTTACCTTGATGTTTATCTTAACAAGAATCCCTCATTGCATTTTTGCCAAAGCTCCTTGATGATGTTATTGTCCAAAGCGAAAGTTAATCCATCATTATTTGCGGCTACAGTGCTTATTTTTCGTGGGTTGAAAAGAAGTGCAAAAACAAAAGAAGACGACAACAAAGAAGAAACAGCAGTAATCATAGGAGAAGTAATGACAGTAACTTTAGATATGCGCAACACCAAGGGTTTAAAAGTGCATTAGTCCACCAGGATTTCATCTTTAGCTAAAATGCACTGTGGGATTCTCAATTTTAGGAAAAAAATAAAAAAATTGAGTAAAAGACTTCAGTCCAAAATTTTAATCGGTGCCAAACATCTACAAATTCATTATTTTTTAATCATAGAATTAATTGTTTTGTGTATGACAAGTTTCTGTTGTTGGTGGTGTTTATGGTGTGGGTGTATGCAAAGTTCTGTACATGCATAAAAGTATATCATAGAACAACAAACAATAACACATAAAAATAATGAAGACAGTAAAATGCACAAAAACAGTAAAACCAAAAACCAAGTCTTATATTGAGTCAAAAGCCAAAGAACAAAAATTAGTGTCATGACGAGTTTTAGAGATTGGAAGCCACAAGGCTTGCCTAACATTTAGCGGGAGGTCATTCCAAAGAGAGGGACTGGCAATAAAAAAGACTCGCTCTGCTCTGAGCTTTCGCTTAGTCCTCGGTAGCTCTAATGGTCTTGTTCCGCTGACCTGAGGCACCGGGCAGGCGCATAAGGGTGGAGGAGCTCTGAGACTTAAGATGGGGCAAGACCATTTAAATATTTGAAAACTAATAATAGACTCTCCAAAAAAAACAAACAAACTTTAAAATGTTCAGGAAGACCGTGAAGGGACACCAGAGTTGGAATTATGTGCTCCCTCTTACGAGTACCAGTTAAGAGGCGAGCAGCAGCACCAACTGGCTACACTTGATGGAGGACTGGCTGACTCCAAAATAAACCACAGAAATCCAGCCAAGATGTGACAAAGGCATGAATTGCTGTTTCAAAGTGCTGTTGAGAAAGGAGATACTTTACGTTAGTCAGCTGCCTAAAATAAAAAAATTGAAAAGATTGAACAACCGCATCAATTTGCCGGTCCAATTTAAAATCACTGTCCAGTTTAAGACCCAAGTTCGTGACTGTTGGCTTTACAAAAGGAGCCACGCGGTCCAGGTCAAAACAATGAGAAGTACAAGGGCCACTGGGACTCAACAGCATAACTTGTTTTCTTTTTATTGAAATTCAACACATTTTACGCCATGTGGGTCTTGATTTCCCCAAGACCAGATAAGTGTCTTCAGAGAAAAAGCGTCTTTTTTTGCTCTTCGAGACATAGATCTGATAGTCATCAGCATAGCAGTGAAAGGAAATACCATGTTTCCTAAGGATTGACCTGAAGGGAACATTAACAATTAAAACAGAAGAAGCCCCAGAATTGAACCCTGTGGTACAACATACGACAATGGAACAGTGCGGGACTCAGAGCAGCCATGGCTGACAAAAAAAAGTTCCGTCAGCCAATTTTTTAGGATCTGAACCACTCAACCACTCTGGTGCTGCAAACGTGCCAACAAAATACTGTGGTCCACTGTATCAAACGCTGCAGTCAGATCCAACAAAACCAGACACACGAGTCTCCAGTGTCATTCGCGAGGAAGATGTCATTAAAAATTCCTAACAGGGCTGATTCTGTGCTATGCATCATCTCGAAACCTCGTTGCAAGACCTCCATGACATTATGTTCATCCAAGAAAGATTTTAACTGCATGTACACCACTTTTTCACCATTTTTTTTAATTAATTCATTTATTAATTATTTTTTTGAAAAATGAAAGGCAGCTTGTATACGGGGTTAAAATTTCACAGTAAATCTTCTTCAAGGCCAGTTTTTTTTGAGTAGAGGTTCTACTAACAACATGTTTAAATTGTTGGGGTAAAACACCAGAAGACAGACTGCTGTTGATGATGGCTAAGACCATTTTACCAATACATTTGTTGTATCAACAAGGTTTTACAATTAAATTGTTTTCAGTGACGTGAGAATAATGAATTTCAAGTACCTCCTGCTTCCGGCAATGCCATTTCATGTTTCCATGGACGCTTCTTCCGGCTTGAGGTCACTTCCTGTTGCTAACTATGCCGGTTTTACAATGAAATTAGTAACCTTATTGTGTAGAAAACTATTCTTGACTATTTATAGAAATGTTTGCATTTGAACAACAACATTTGACAGAACAGTAACCTTGATTTTTGTCTCCCTGATCCCAAAGTGACCGTCTGGCCATGCGTCAGATCCGTTGCATCTTGCAGCACCTTGGTCTCACCACCTCCACATGTGATGACAGTGTTCTTGTTAAGGAGGTTTGCAGCGTTGTCTCCCGCCGGGCAGCACAGCTGTGTGGTGCTGGTCTAGCTGCCGTGGTTGATAAAATACGACAGAACCGCAACCTGCAACAGCTCACTGTTACAGTTGGAGTTGATGGCACCCTTTACAAGATGCACCCTCAGTAAGTATCTTTTGTCCCAAACCTTTAAGAAGAAATGTTTGCTCTTTGAACATTTACCCCCTTTAACCAATTAGACCCCTAATTTTTATTTCTATCTATGTCAAGTTTTGCAGGAGTCATGCAAGAGACAGTGCAGGATTTGGCACCACAGTGCAAGGTGACGTTCCATAAGTCTGAGGATGGAAGTGGCAAAGGCGCAGCACTCATAACGGCAGTTGCCTGTAGAATCAGGAGCAATGCACTGGTCAATAACCCAAACTAATTTTCTTTACCCTGTATGGCTGTCATTAATGAATATTTTTAGAATCAATTCTATACATTTTTCCATCGATAATCAAATAATGATGATTTTATTTTGCTTTCAAGTGTATTACAAACCATTTTTTCCTGATTACTTTTTCTTAACCAATTGTTGTTTGTATTTGCTATTGTTTAATGCTTAAAAACATTTAAGCAATATCACATGAGTGGGATTGATGTTACTGTATATTCACCATGCTTTTTGAACTGATTCAGTTACTGGCTTGTCATTGTCAGGTTGGTAGATGAGGTAACAGTGTGAAGCACTTAGAGTAGCGATGGTAGAAAATCATGATACAAGTGACTGCTTATTTACTGAAAAGCACTACAGAAGTGACAAAACAATTACCAATTGTTAAAATAGTTATTGATTAATTTGGTAAGCGATAAGTTGTCGAGTAATCTTGACAGCTCTAGCACCTCGTCTGAATGTATGTAAATGTATCGAAATGCTTTACAACACTTCCGGTGACTTAGCGCAGCTCTCACATTTTTATTGGGATCTCAGTATCCAGATTTCTCTCGTAGGTCAATGTCGGTTGAAATCGCTCCTACTCTCATCTTTCGTCTCATGGGTCCAAGGCCCCCATCTGGTCCCGTGGCTTATCCCAAAGTCCCAATCTTCTGGCTACCTGCAATCTTATCAATTTGGTGTGAGTGTGTATGGCTGTCCAGATCTCAAATTGTTGTGTTTATGTGTGATTGCCAGCCTTGTGTAAAAAAATTTGTCTTTGGCTCTCCTGTGTGTCAGATGTGCTTTATTTGCATTGAAAAATGTGAAGTGTTGTCACTTGGATATGCAGACAGTTTGTGTGTGAGTGGTGCGAATGTGGAGAATATACGTGAGAACATTATAAAACCAGTAAACACAATCACTTGTCATTACTGTGCACTGTACTTCTAGTTTCATTTGATAAATGCTTTTTCTTTAATAAATGCTTAACACCTGTTGCAAATATCCTATTAATGATTGCCATTCTGTTGTGTAAATGTGCAAGCTGATGCCACTAACATAATATAATCCTTCAATATACACACACGCAGACGTGCACACACACAATTCTGCATGATACGCAAAAACAAAAATTCAAAAAATATCAAATCCACTCAATGAGATCAGTGGAATGCATGAAAATAGTCCAGAAATGTGATAAAGGAATTAAATCAGGAATGAGCACTTTGGCCTACATTGCTAATGTATGTCCCAATCAAAATCCAGACCACACAGAGAATCTGATCCATGGTGAGATTTAAATATTGCTGTTTAGAATCGATAATCAACATCCAATCTGACTGAGGATAAGAACGAGGGGAAATAACCTCAGTGCAAAGCTGGTACATAAATACTCCAAAAGAGTTTTGGATCATTCTAATTTTATTTTTAAAACAATCACATGAAATCCAATCAATTACATTCATGTTTAGAATTATTTTTCTTGAAGTTCATGGGATATGAATCCTTTTGCAAATCAATGTATAAACATCATATAGAATACATGTGCATTAGCTATGACACCATCAATGCTGGCAGATTCTTGTGATGGAGGAGGACACAAATGCGGGGAAGTATGGAGTAGTTCAAAACAAAATGTTTAATTTCCTAAAAAAACAATCAAAATGATAAGAAATTAACAAAAACACTAGGAAGACTTGACTAGGAGAAAAACAAGACATGACATGGCACGGGTGAAGGACAGAAGACAACAGACATCAACAATGACCGCCAAGTTCTGAAAGTGAACAGGAAACTAAATAGAAATTAACGAGACAACAAGGAGCACCTGAACATGTCACAAAAGGCTTGGAAGGAGCTCATTGGGTAACACAGCGGGACGCCAAGCGCAGGTGTACACAATAAACTAACAAGACACCCAAAGAAACAAGGGGGAAAAAGCCACCAAAACAGCTCATGACATATACTTAGTCACTGTGTGGCCAATTTCAGTTTAACACTGAACATGATCCAGTACATTCAGAATTTTCATTTCAAAAATATGCAATACACTACTGTCCATGAAGTGGTGGGGAGTGCTGTTTGTGTGTTGGGGATCTTTGGTTTTGTTACAAACTTTGTCATTTACTGTGACAAATACTGTAATACTGTCACACAGATACAATACAAATATAGAAGATAAACAACATGACAGCAAATGTTCCATCAACAGTGAGTGAACAAGACAATAAATTCGCATGCATTATGACAATATTAAAACTGTAACACCACAAAGTTTTTCAAACTAATATATACAGTGCAGTGTTCATACTTAGTCAAATGCCAATTGGATCACAGTTTCCTTGACTATGAGAAATGTTCTAGGAAAATTAGCAGCAGCGACAAAATACACTAAACATTCTCCTGACTGTACACCATAATAATAATATATTCAGTACTACAGATGCAAAGAACAACCTCTGTAATAAATGTTTACTTAATACCTCTGACAGCATCAACCGAAAATGAGCATTATCTGAGGCACATTTTTAAAAACAGCTCTTTTATTTGTGCATATGTGTGTGTGTGAATATATATATATATATATATATATATATATATATATGTATATATATATATATATATATATATATATATATATATATATATATGTATATATATAATAGAGCTGTTTTTAAAAATCTGCCCAAGATAATGCTCACTCATTTTCCCTCGCCTATTCGCCCTTCTTTTTGTGTTTCGCTCGTATTGTATTTTCCCAAAATATTTAAAAAATATATGCGGCCATATTATGGAAAAATGTGTTGTTTCAAAAAAATGACTTGATTTAGAGGCATTGCACAGACCCACGGGCACTCATACAAGCTACGTGTTTGGTTCGTGCGAGATAAACCAATGACAGCACGAGTTGATTAATCCTGTGAGCTGATTGGCTTCGCATCATCCCAGCATCTACCCATATTGTATCTGCCAGGCCCATTCACGTTAATAAACGACCGGCACTTTTGAACCACGTTTTGTTCTGAAACTCTCGGGTCACTCTTTAAGCGGTGAAGGTCATGTAAACAAAAGCAGGACGACGCAGCTATGATAGCAAAAAGAACAAAAAAAAAAAAAAGGAGACATCTTTAAAGTGCTTGTAATGAAGAACTCTTGTTGACACCGGCATGAAATTAACTTGCTTTGCGAGAACAAAACTGATCCATTAACGTGCCCTATTCTTATCTTTTGGTCACTCAAACAATTCTTGTCCTAAATCTGCAAATTGCATTGGAACAAAAAAAAAATGAGATAACAATTGCAAAGAACAATCGACAATGGCTGACTGGTGACTTGGCTTTCTTGAAATGACGTCACTTGCCGGAGATTGTCCAACATATACATTTTTGTTGCGTTGCTATGTTTCTAATTATGCAACTGGGTGGGTTGCGTTGAAAAAGATTAAGGTATGCTTAAAATAGTTTAAATTTAAATCAAGAACTCATTATTTTTCACAGCGTGAAAAAGAGTCAATATTTGCTTTCAAGGAACAGAACAGTTGATTTTTCAGAATCCGATTAGTCATTGTGTATAAGGAATTAAAGTGTCTGATTGTATCGGATTTCCTGAGAAAAAGGTTTCGGCCGATTAAGAATCAAAACATCCAGCCATATTGGACATTTTGGACGGCTTCACGTGATCCCTGCGACGTCCCGCGTGCTGTACACTAGATTCTTCTACTATTTGCAGGGAGTGATGATCAAATGCGGGAGGAAGGTCGACTGGTTAGCACGTCCGCCTCACAGTGCAGAGGTCGTAGGTTCGATCCTGGCTCTGGCCTTCCTGTGCGGAGTTTGCAAGTTCTCCCGTGCCTGTGTGGGTTTTCTCCGGGTACTCCGGTTCCCTCCCACATTCCAAAAACATGCATGGCAAGTTGATTGGACACTCTAAATGGTTGTTCGTCTATGTGTGTCATTGTTGAAATACTTAATTGGCTTAGACCGAAACAGGAAATGAAATGCCATCGATGTTTGCATTTTGATTCCTTAACGCTGACTAATCAAATGCTATAAAATGAATATTAACCGTTCTGTTCCTTTAAGTACGAAAACCAACTTAATGATTTTATTTTGACACACTTGAAATCATTGGTTTGCTCCATTATTTGAAATTAGTTCAGAAGAAGTTAAAAAAAGAGAATTATTTACATGAGACAAAGCTCAAATATTAAGTGTGATGGATGACTTCAATTTTCAGTTATCCCATGCTTGATAGAGTGAAACGGAGCGCGGGCTGGCCTTCCCCAAAGCTTCCCTGCAGCTGCCCTTTTTTTTCATTGTTGCTATTTCTATCCCTTGATGCGAAGCACTCCTCCCTGACATGACCCCCCCCACATCCCTCCCTAGTACTCCTATTCAGCTCATGTCTATCAACATTGAACTTGTGATCGTGGACTCTATTTCTCATTCCAAATAACTGCTGATTGTTTTTACACTTGGTACCTTCGCCGAGTACTTGCACGGCGCTTCCACTCCTAAGACATGCAGTAATCCTCCTCCACACACGCCACTGCACTAAACTTGAGAAGGCTGAGAAATCGCACACAGCTTGGAATCCTTTTTTAAAATTCTCATTGTAATAGCCGTAGATGATGGGGTTGATGCTGGAATTGGCAAAAGCCAGCCAATGAGCAAATGGAAAGATGTAACTGTTCAATCGTTCAAGTTGGTCTCTTTCCAAGCCTGCATAGTCTGTCATCATCATGAGAGTCCAGAGTGGTAACCAAGACAACATAAAAAGCAAGGTCACAAGGACCAGCATCTTTATTGCCCGAATTCTTTTCTGCGAAAACACTGGCTTACTCCGTCTCCTGCCCCTGACATGGATGTTGCCTTCTTGTGGCATTTCATTTGCAACCACTGATAAGCATAGTTTGGCACCAATGGTACCATACATAAGTATGATGACCATCAGTGGAACCAGGTAGATGTGAGCAAAAAGAACTGCAGTGTAAACCTTTGTCATCTTTGGATTGGCAAAGTTTTCATAGCAGGTGTAGAGAGGTAAAGTGTGGTTTAAGTCATCATTGTAGACCATGTAGTGCAAAGTGATTTCCTCCACAGTCAATGCAAGTGCAGCCGGACACATGATTGCCATTGCTAGGAGCCAGATCAAAACAATAGCGGCCTTGGCAGTCACTATGGTTGTCTTGTTGTGCAGATACACTATGCAGCGAAACCTGTTGGGGAAAAGAAGTAGGTGTTACAAAACAAAAACAAAAACACACAATTCACTCCAATGTGGGTGTCTATGGAGGCTCATTCTGGGGGTGCTCGGGTCTGTTCGGTTCTCCCCTTCCGATTACGTGCCCTGCTTCCCTTGGTGGCTCAGTGGTCAAACAAGCTCTAAAAAATTGGTCCCAATTTAGGAAGACCCTTGGTCTTCATGCTTTCTCACTTTTGAGCCCAATTGCAGCCAATCACTTATTTACTCCATCAGCAGGCTTTCGGGTTTGGCATGAACAAGGTCTAAGAAATTTGGATTCAGACGGGATTTTTTTCAGCTTTTCGGATTTGAAAGAAAGTTTCGGAATTGCCCCATCGCATTTTTTCTGGTATCTGCAGGTCAGACATTTTGTGCAAAGTATGACATCACACTTTCCTCGTAAACCTCCTTGATGATTTTTTTTTATCTATCGATCCCACTACCAAAGGTGTGTGGTCTAAACGTTTTCATTTAATTTGCAAACTGCATTCTCCATCTCTGGAAGTCATTAAAGCTGTTTGGGAGCAAGATTTCCAATTCAGTTTCACAGATGATGTTTGGGATTCCATTTTAAATCAGGTTCATTCATCGTCAATGTCCGCTCGCCATGCGCTTATCCAATTTAAAGTGGTTCACCGAGTCCACTTTTACAAAACCAAACTAGCACGTATTTATCCGACTGTGGACCGACATGTGACAGATGTCGTGGAGAACCTGCTCCCTCAGTCCATATGTTTTGGTCCTGTCCCTCTCTGCATACCTTCTGGGAATTAGTCTTCCAGACTTTATCTGAGGTCATATCTTGTAACATTGAGCTAAACTCCTTGACCGCCATTTTTGGGGTTGCCCCAGACCTTGACCTGTCGCGTGTATCTCAAAGACTGCTCTCATTCTCATCATTACTTGCTAGAAGATGTATTTTGTTGAGATGGAAAGATCCTGCTCCCCCTTCTCAAGTGCACTGGTTAAGGGACATAATGCAATGCATGGACTTGGAAAAAACAAGATTCACATTCCGAGGCACTGAAAATGGATTTTATAAGCCGTGGCGCCCCTTTCTGATGTTTTTCGAGAAACCTACCGCTGCTGTTTATGAGTAGACTTGTCATCTTCTTCTTCTTATTATTATTATTATTATTTTATTTACTTTATTTAATGATTTTTTTTATGAGTGCATTGTCTTGAGTTACGGCTCACTTTGGGCGTGTGTTCTTTTGCTGAATTTTACTTTTATTTTATATGAGTATTGTATGTACAATTTATCGTGTGTGCGTGTGGGTGTCCGTGTGTGAGTTCGCTGTCAGCGGGCTTGTTTTTCGAAAACGGATAAGTATACTTGACTGATTGTGTTCTTTGTCATTGCGGTTTTGAAAAGTAATAAAAGACATTTGAAAAAAAAAACAAAACACACAGTTCATACACAAAAGGCATGTAATGATCCCTTTTGAGAAGTCCGATCATTTTATTCTTCACTCAGTCGGGATTTAACCATTCACTCAAGCCCAGATTTGATTACATTTTTCATTTTTAGCTCCCAATTTTGATTAGATTATTTTATTTTTAAATCGATGCCATGCTTGTCTCTGTGCGCTCGTGCGGTGCTGCACCCATCCACAAACGCAATTTGAATTGATGTTTAGCCCAAGCGTGTGAATATTTATTATATTTTAGAACCAAAAACTATACACTATGCTGAATTGCACTAATTTCTATGAAACTATAAATACTAAAAGAAATACTTAACAAGCATATGTCACTTTACTTGGGCACCAATCCATTTTTTTAATGTATTGACTGAAATTATGTGAAAAAAATGAGGGAAATGTACTGTGCCAAAGAAAACTAAAATAAACAATTGAATTGATTTTTCATTTTGTTTTTATTTAAAAAAGTGTTGTTTTGCTTCTCTAACATGCATAATATAATCTACCCATTAAAAACGCGCACCTGAGCACCTCCCAAATAAAAATATATTTTTCAGCAATGTAAATGTGCGTATTCTAACGACCTAGGTATGTTATGTTTTATTGTTAGGTGTTGCTGTCAATATCCTAGGGCAGATGGGTCATGTTATGTTCCCCTGAGTGCTGATATTTCCAAGTTTATAAACGCAGCACAAGGTCATTATATCCCTCTAACCCTGAGGTATTATCCATTAATCCTGTTAGAGACACAGTGATCCACCGTGAACAATTTAAATTACTGCCAGCATGCTGAGTGAGATCCTGTATTCTTGGAGCAACCCGATAAAACACCTTGAAACAACATGCCGGACACGAATCGCATGTGGACTGGTTGGGCTAACCAGACCCCTTCATCTTTCTGAGGGCATCGAAGTAGTCCAGTGTTCCAAGATAAAGGACAAAAGCCACATTTATACACAGAGAGCCTGTATATGTGGGAGACAAAATGGCTTTGGAATTGTGCCCTTGATAAAATTAAAATAAGTGATTGATTTGCTGAGGGTTCACGAACACCACCATTCTGTTACGTATCGGTGATTTTTCCAATTGTCGATCAAGGTATCACTGCTGTCTTTAAACGCCACTTGAGCCTACTGTACTGGAGTAATAGAGCCACGGTGTGGATGAGTTTTTGTATTTTTGGGACTTTGGAAAATAAAATTTATGTTTAAAAGAACAACACTGTTGCCCTTTGTGCCTTGGTAATGCAACGTAGACAGTCCCAAAGTCATGGATTATTTTTCTATTATTTAGATGCACTAAGCATTTATTGCTTTTTGTTCATTTCTACAAGATGCCTGTTATAGTGCAGTCATTTTGTCAATTGGTGGAGTTATTACTCCATGCTGACTTTATGTGGATCCAAAAAGCCTTTTTTTGCTTCCGTGTCTTGGCTTTGATGAACAGTAAGTTGCTGGTTGTAGTGCACTTTGGAAAATAATAAAAATAATAAATAAATAAATAAATAAAATGCTCATGATCGAATCCATAATGTACTTCTGTGTAAATTGCACTTTGTCCCTGTTTTTTATATCTGTGACTTAGTGTTTTTGCTGCCTCCTTGTCTTGGAGAAAGATTTTTAATCTCAATGGCACCAACCTGGTTAAATAAGATTTTTTTAAAAATCACACTCTATGTATTTTTTTCATCAATTGTAATTGGATTCATGAGGTGGAGCGGTACAGATAATGGATGGATGGATGTTATTGTATTCATTTGATTAATTAGGAAGGTAGTTATTATTATTATCCTGTGTTCAAAATACCTTGTTTGTTGAGTAACCCAATATATTTGGGTAGCATCAAGCAAAGAAAATATTCGTTTTTGTTATTTTAAATTCCTTAAATTATATTGTATTGATTTAAACCATGCATACCAATAAAATAAAACATGGAACAAACCTTTCGACAGCTATTGCCACCAATGTGAAGACCGATGCAGACACAGACACACCCTGCACAAAACCACTCATCTTGCAGACGATGTTGGAAAAGGGCCAACCTGTAAAAAGAAAACTCACAGTCTGAGAATATAAAAATGTTATGTAAAAACTAAAACATTTTCTGTTGGATTTGAAGATGAAGTGGATATTTATGACTGTACGGTAGGATGAATAAACACCTCCAAGCAGTTAATAGTCTAAGGTGCACATGTAGTTAAATATTCTTCATACATTGTTAGCATCAATTGAAGCGTCAAGTCTTTTAGAAGATGATGCCAAATGCTTGAACTACATCAGCACCCCTGTATTGTAGTATTGATGAAGGTTGTGGAAAGTAATAAGTTTGTAAAAGGAGTCGTTCATTACTCGAGATTCCACTGTATAGAAAATGAATAGATGCTTGACAAGCCACACAACATTGTATGAAATGAGCTCAGCTTTGTCCGCAACCGCCATTAATGTTGGGATTCTTCTCATTGCAGTGGAGTAAAAATTCATTGGTTCAGCAGGCAGAATTGAAATTACTTTGAGGAAAAAAATATATTGGGACTGTTAAAATGTAACACTTGTTCAGTATTTACTGGGACTTATTGATTGCTGATGCGAAAATCAGCGTTCCTTTTTGTTCAAATTGAGCACTGTTGGTTTAGTTGCACCAGATGGAATTACAGGTCACAAGATGCACAGGTTGTCTAGAAGGATGCGCCTGTTCAGAATATTGACTAGCATTTCTGGAGCCAAAGCTACTGTATCCAGAGATCTAAATTAGCTGCTGGAGTGATGCTAGCCTGCGTTTAGTGGTCGCAATGCAGACTAGCATCACTCCAGCAGCAAATTTTGATTTACGACAGATAATATTGTATAGATATTACCTGTTATGAGGTTGTCCACAAGTGTTGTTGGGATGCAGAAGATACCCACCAGGAGGTCACTGATAGCCAGGTTTAAGATGAAGAGGTTAGTGACCGTGCGCATATGATGGCTTCTCAGGACAATCATGCACACCAGAATGTTCCCCACCGTACACAGCAAAAAGATAAAAAGATATGCCAGGATGTAGCTTGTAGCCACATACAGGGAATGTTGGTAATAGGGGAATAACGTAATGTTCATGGATGCTAGTCTGAATTTTGTTGTGTTGTTTGATCCAATTCCGATCACCATTTCATCTTGCAGGTTGTCCAGTTGTTGCATTCTTTCCTGGAGAATAAAAATAGATGTGGCAACGTGATGAGAAATATTTAAGTAGCACTGATACCAATTCTAACTGCATTCTTAACCAATGAAATGTGCTTGTCAAGCTTCTCCCAATACTTATTGGTACAATTGCATATGTCATACACTGTGGCATTGTTGCCGTCGAGACAGAAAAGAACATAAAACGGCTGGAAAAAAAATCAATGTATTCAATTTAGGCGGGCAAGCGATGTTATTCGTCCATTTGTAAGTTGTCACATGGCTTTCATGTGCTATCTTTAATCGGGGACCCTCTGTAACACCTCAATGGTGACAAATTAAATATGTAATATATTTTTGTGTCATTTCATAATAATTTAAGTTTAAATATCGCCTATTTTGCCGGGTGTCCTTTCCATTTGGAGCCATACTTGGTACCAAAAATACTCGATTACACTGGCTCATAGTTAATAAACTAAAGAGCCACATAAAGAAATGTAATACTTTGATGGTTCATCAGTTTTTCACTTCAGACGTAATGCATAAGCAACTTCCATATTGTGTTTTTACGTATTTACATTAGTTTGGGTTTGGAGAGGGCAAGGGCGACGTGCTTGAGACAGACAAGTTCGTCTTTGCATCTGCAAAATTGTGAAGCATAAGAATGTTGAAATTTGATTTTAATTTAATCCCACATGAAACCGAATGCATAATCCATTCCTTCCCACTCCGAAGATTGATTATAGTCATTGTCATCATTTAAAAGTAGTGGCATGTGCGTCTATAACATGATTTGTTTTGAATCGCTTCCTTATATGTTACACATAATAATTCATACATTGTATTTTCGGGTCACCCTCTGTACACATTACGACTCACTGTCACGGGGAAATAGAAATAGAAATCCCTTTATTGTCATTGTACTCAAGTGTGCAACGAGATTAGAGGGCTCCCCTCTCCAGTGCAATACAACAATAATACAGACAAATATATAAATTAGATAAATAAAGAAGACAGTGCAATGGAAGTGTTTCACACAAAGCTAAATGTGCAAATTCTTCAAATGCCAAGTGAAAGATTGGTTCAGATAGTGGAATTTGAGGAACAACATGGCTATTAAATACAACCTGGAAAATCTGACTTATTATTCCCTCTCCATGCAGGCTATGCTTATTAGTCTTCAAATTTTGAACCAAAACAATAATTCACTTGCAGGCGTGAGGCATGAACTAATTATAGCTGTCTCCCGGGAAATATGAAATGTCAAAATGACACAGAGGAGAAAGCCATCTGAGTTATTGAGTTTTATTTTGCTCAAGGATATTTTAACTGCTAAATTGTTACAGAACTCTTTGGAAGTCCTAATTGAAAACTCTAATTCCGATCCAGCATTATTGTCTGGATCTTTTATTGTGGGTTGTATGTGGTGCTTGACATTCTCTCTGTGCTTTTGAGGGCTCACCTGAGGATTGGAACTTCCTAACAGAGGTGAAAAATATTGGTCAGGTTCACTGAAGAAATTAATTCATTGTGATAAGCAAGCACTCATCAGCAGTGTGAATGCGTGCAGGAAATTGGTCCCAAGTTAGGTAGGTAGACCGAAGGATCCAGGTCCCCTCTTGGCAATTTATTAAAACAAAAAAAAGTCACATTTAAGTCAAAGACCTTAAAAGATAAAAATCTGGTCATTTATTTTTCATTAAAATGTCCAGAAATAAGGGTTCCCTTTTGGTCAGTCAAGGCTGATAGAGCACTCTTGGTAAGGAAAGCGTGTGTGTTATGTTCCTTATATATATATGCAAAAAAAAAAAAAAAAAAAAGGTGTTGAACCGTCAAATCATTTTTATTTTCCCTCATGGGGTCATCTTCCAACCCAGAGGTCGGGGGTGTCATCCTGGCCATTGTGACCATGTTGCAGTGCCCGTGAGTAAGATACTGAACTTCCAGTTAGTTAATTATGCAGTAATAAAAACCTACAAGGGTAGCACAAGGGGTGGGCCATATACATTTGTTTTCAAGGCAACATGCGGTGACGATAGTTTTGGCGGTATGGGAAGTAATTATTGAACAAAATGGAACAACAACAGCATTTTCATTGCACACAATATTCAAGCCACCCTTTCAATTGAAATGCAAACAACGTGCAAATATAGTGCGACTGTATAAGTGACACAGCTTGAAGTGGAAATGACAACTGCCAAGATAATGTTTTCTCTGTGGGGTGTCAATGTACCACAACTGATTGAAACTTAATGAACAAATAAAGAAACCAACGAACATTTGAGAATACTTGTAAACGAAACCAACAATAGCACGCTTACAAAAGTCATTGGCGACATCACCTGCTAAAACACACCTGTTTGTGCCCTTGCAGATTGCATGGGTCCAGAAAGTCGAACATTTTCTCAGATTGTAGAGGCAAAAAAAAAAAAAAACTTCGCTGATGATATGGTAACAGCCTGTTTGTGGGGTTATGCTTCGTACATGCTCAGCAAAGGAGTATTGAAAAATATTTTTACCCTGTGATCGTGTATTTTAGGCTCCAGCACTCTCCTGTGATCTTTGTTGAAATTGACACATGGACACCCGATAAACAACCCTTTCAATATTTTCCTACCACCTTTTCACAGTGGTTATTTTGTCATGACTGCTTTGATTTTGCCTTGAATCGCATGTGAACTTGCTTGAGAGAGTGATATTCAAGGTGATGTTTGCCAAATTTGACCTGCTGCCATGGTGGATTCCGATTCGAATTTTGCACATTTAAAGAAGTAGAAGATGTTATTGCTGCATTTGAAAAGATGCAAAGTGTATCTCTACTGGTGTAGAGATACACGAACCTTCAAGGCAGGCCACAAATAAGTGAATGTCCCTTATAACACAGCTCTGAGGATTCGGCTTAGGATGCTATTTAGTGATGTAACAAACGAAGCGCAGCTTCGGGAGCAAAAGTGGGCGTGTCAAATGAAGCCCCGTTTTGGATCGTTTGTCTGTGTTTGTGTGGATGACGTCATTAGTTCATGCAACGTAGCAGTGAGTTTTAACACAGGAGACTGTGCGCTGCTTTGCAGGTGTTTTTGGCGTTTGTAGTTAGCTGAATAATAGAATAGATAGAAAATAATACTTATGGTGCAGAAATACTTTCAGTCATTGGTTCTTTACGTACGCCTGTTCCATGCCATCACACAGTTGCTCATTTGGCACAGTTGGTCGAGCGTAATGCTGTCAGTCATGCAGTCTCGGGTTTGAGCCCATCAATCATTTTGACAGTTTTAAATTCATATTTATTTAGGATTATTCATAAACATACTCATGATGTTATAGTTCTTACTTATTTCGTATTTGCACGACACATCTACTGCTTAACGTGCATTGCAGTTCCTAATGGTCGTTTTGTCACCGTATCGCCTACAATCTCGATTTCATTGTGTGACTTACTGCTTGATGACGCCATGTGCAAACCAATTCACTGCAAAGCCTCAATGATTCATGAAGCTTCATTTTGGCGTATTGGGACATTCTTTTATAATATTTAAAATAATTTCAACATTTCTTCTGCTTCCACTGTATTTCAGGTGTCAGTGGAGAGCAAATGTGAATGAAGCAGCAGTTATGGGTAAATTCAGTGAATAGGTAAAGCAATAGTGATTCGGGAGCCTTCATTTTGCCCGTCACAAGTGCTTCTGTCGATAACAGCCTATTATCAGTGACAAAATGAATTGAAATGAGACCGAAGCGAGGCAGGAACCACGGACACCACATGTCTACGAGTATGTGTTAATTTACTGCTTGCACTGCATTTGTTGTTGTATTATTGCTGTTTTCTGTTTTACTGTATGTAAGGTGCTTTGTTACAACTAGAGCTGCTGTGAAATGCGCTATATGAATTGTCTTGTATAGTATGACTAGCGGCAAAGCTATCCGTTTCACGGCAGGCCAGAAATTCCTCACATTACCCATTGACGCATCAGAGTTGTTCACGGCAAAATAACACTGCTTTTTTTCGTCGCAAGGTGTGTGTCTGAGGAGTGCTACAGCAATGCTCGCTTGAAACTTGGTCACTTTGAAACCGAACAACCCGAGCTGTTTTCATGTCCTCCTCATGTGTCTTAATTCAGCCTGCTCATATTCGGCTTTGTGTTTAACCTCTATGCTGTGTTTGGTGCATGATATTACGGATTATGTCAGCACATCTCTGCAGTGTCCCATACCCGTTTTGGCACCCCCTGGAGTGCCTGGCGCCCTTAACATCTGCGGCCCTGCCTTCAAAGGCATTTGAGATCAAGTTCTTATGTAAATTGGGCAATAACTTCAGGTGTGCTTGTACTAATGAGAGGTTTCTCCGTAGGTGTCAGACCAAACGTTTGTGAATAAATTATGTTCTACAGTTAAATTGTATGCATTTTCTAACCAATTAACAGGAATGTGAGAGCCATAAATGCAAAGGCCACCATGGGAAGGATGAGGTTATCTTACACATCAAGAGGAAAGCAGCAGAGAGAAAATGTGAAGATTAATATTATGTTTTAAGAATTTAGTCAATATGAAACAAGACCGTGCGTGCTCAGGTTTAAGTCCAAATTGGTTTTACCAAATTACGTGTGTTTGTATGTGTTTATGTCCCCACAATCCGATAATTCATATATAACGTGTTGTGATGTGTTAATTTCTCCTGGCTTCATTAACTGTTTGGAACGTCCAGTTGCAGATCAATAACATTTCTTGATAATGTTCCCCTTTTATTGACATGATTACTTCATGATTTAACCACAATTTATTTCTTGATCATGCAAGTCCTATGAAAGTATGTTTAAAACATTTATTCAAAGTACTTGTGTATGATTGTCCTCCACTACGAGGGTATACATACACACTGCATCGTGTTTTGATGTTCGACATAGCATTAAACATACACACTTTGTAGCGATACAATACACGAAAAATAATGGTACAGTCGGTATGTTTCATGCATACTTTAATATGAGGACCAGAAGCTGAGTCAATATTTTATTTTTTGTATGAAAAAAAATCGACCTCGTCTTTGCTATCTGGGGCCCTCGACTAGGAACATCGGTCGGAAATGCACTCTGACGCCCGTGCACAACTCTGAGCGTGGTTTGTGTTCTGGGAGGATGAGTGCTGCGCTCGCTTTCATTTACGAACGCAGCCAGCACTTGCTCACCGTGTCCCAGGTCGTTTTTGGTACACGTTGAAAACCGAACGACAAATTTAAGCAATACTATGAGTTCCCTAACGGTCACAGTGAACCGGTGCGCGCTTGGAAAATATATTTCCGAACGCGCCCATCGTTTATACGACGGTGCTGGCTGGCAAGAGCCTCAATTTCGGAGCTCAACAACACACGCGCACACCGAAGCGGGATTTTTCACTTTTTCCGTCAGTCTATGGAAACTTCAAGGCGCCGCTGTTAAAACACTACAACCCGTCAACACTGTGCCACAGCTCACAAGAAAGCAATTAAAAGGAAAACATGATACCCTGTCAAATTCGTAATTAATCATTTAAAAAAAATAGTAAGCGTGTGTAACCGCGTCTTTCAACGTAGCCAGGTTAAATACACTAAACTCCCCATAAAAAAGTTAAATAACTAAATAAATATACATTATATATATATATATATATATATATATATATATATATATATATATATATATATATATATATATATATATATATATATATAATCAATATCAATGTTGTTGTTATATATCAATATTGAATTTGCTTACCTTATCGATAGGGGTAATTTGGGGAGAAAAAACACTGCGGATTAAAGCCTTCAAAATGAAGGGAAAGCAAAGACTATCTGCACAGTGTCAATCAGAAAGAAATTCTCCACTGATTGTATTAGCCACCACCCAGTACTTTATTTACTGGCTGCGCTTTCCAATCTGAGCAGTGGGGGTGGCCACTGCCTGGGTGTACTTGTATGTTGTGATGACATTTAAAACTGTCATCACAGTGAGGAGTCAGATGTGCGCCAATTTAAACGTGACATACTAAATTATTTGAATACGTATTTTCATATCCAAGTAGATTTGTGCCTCCTGTTGAGGTGACATAAAAACATCACTCAATATAATAACATGAGAGGGTAAAAATATTGAGAAACCCCAAGAAGGATTCTGTGCAATATTGCTCAATTGCAAAACAGCAATTATAAACAATCATCTAATGGTCTCAAGTAAAGCTTTAAACGGGGAATAAAAAATGCTAGACCATAGATCTCTCACTTCAAATTTTTTATTTATAGCGCAACATAAAACAATATTGTGGTATTTTACCAAATACACTATGTTTTCACATAATACACCATACACAGCTACAAAGAGAGAACAAAATCACTTTTTTACATACTGCATCCTTAACATGGAAAATAAAACAAGAACAATTGAAAAACTCGAAAAGGAATGTAGCTGCCAGATATGTGGGTCGATTATTTATTTATTTTTATTTTTTTAATTTTTATGACTTGGTTGTTTTCCCCAAGTTTTGGGTTTCATCAGATTAGGTGTTTGATTGACTTGTAAAAGTAGGCCATGCACAGTGTGATGCAAATGTCTAAATATGTGCGTGTGTCCACAACAGACGAAATACACAAACAAGTAGAATTAAGGAGTTAAAAGAGGCAGTAGACATTTTCTATTTGTCTTGTTCAAACATATTCGCAATCTCCACAGGAACATTTACAATACCATCCTTGAAAAGGTCATTTCTATGTGATGTACCAAACATAAAATGCATAATGAATTGTCGCCTAAGAATAAAGGAGTTCAAGTACAATATGGAATGAAAAATAAAAGTTGAGTGTCTCTATATGACAAAACAGAATGCCTATTAATTTCCTATACCACTTGTACTCAACAGAGTTAAGGGTAGAAAAGCTTGTGCAGCATTTCCAATAAAATACAGCACCAGGGAAGTTTGAGCTTCTGAATTGTCTTGCCGTTTTCAGAGGCGCAGAAATAACTGTGGTGATCCAAGTAATAATTTACACAGTGACATTAAGGTGTTGCGTTCTAGCACCTGCTCCCAGAGCCTAACCAAAATTGTACATATTTCAAATACTTCCACCATTTGTATGCAAGTATGTGATGTAGTTTGAAAAAACACTCAAAAACATGGGTGATGGATGACAAAATAAGTAAATCACAGACTCGGAACAAGGAATTATAAAAAAAATGATTTTCACAAAAAAATATCCTGCAGACTGCATATTTAAGATGAGAAGTATATTAAATAATACCTTAATCACAGGTAGAATGAAACAAACAGTAAACACGCCCGTCAGTCTCTTACTGTACTGAGCCTGAACGTCAAGACTGAACTGGAAAGGGAAAAAAAAACAGCTTCAGTGTGGTTTAAGGTGACAAACCTGACCTACCAGCAACTTTAAAGCTCACTAATTAAGGTGTGGTCTCTTTAAACTTTAGATGGTTTTAGTTTGGATTCGGTAAAAAAAAAAATTATAATAAAACTAACAGAACACTTGCATTCAAGTCAGTTTTAGCACTAGGGGAGTTTTGTCACAATTGGCGGAAAAAAATTTGGCAAACTGAGTGACTTGAGGTGATCCTGTTGTTTTGCAAGTTTAAGGTTTGCAGTAAAAGCTTGCTATTCTCCATTTTTGTATTTGAAAAAAAAATGGGCGTTTTAGCTTTTGCAAGTAACGTTTTTTTAACCAGTTACATGCTGACTAAGGATACAGTTACAGTACTTGTGAGAGTAGAACAAATAGTTACTAAGCATACATGTACACACAAAACACTGGGAACAAGTGTACTGTTGTCAAAATACCCCCTACACAGTTAGGATTCACATACTATCCTCACCAGTTAAATAGTTTTACCTAAATATTTTACTATTTACATTTGTATCTCTCTTCAGAAACAAAACAAAACAAAACAAAAACTAACCTTCAAGTTGTCAATAATCGTCTTTCTTTTTGTCATGAAAATCAAGTTTAAAAGTGCTTTTATAAATCTGTTCTTCTCTATGTACAATTTAGCTATATAAAAATTGAAAAAAAAAAAGGAACCCAAAGACAATCATTATTATCACCATAAATAAATACAAGCAAACAAAAGAAAAAGGGTAAAGTGATTGTGGAGACCTTGAGCACACAGAGGTACATGCATGATTCTATGCCCTCAGTAGCAAGTTGTGATTGTGACCGGTGTCTCTACAGCGCGAGGTAGAGAGCTGGAGATGAACAAGGTCTTTTCACAGAAGAAACGTATCATGACTTCAAAAACAGCCCAGCAACCGGGAGCCAGCCTGCATGCAATTAGAACTGTTCACTCATTTGGACTTGTTTGTGACGAAACCACGTGTCCAGGTTTGATGCAGGGCTGATGGGGATGAAATCAAAACATGCAATTCAAGAGACGCCATCCACATGTCTCACTCTTTGGCTCATGGACACAAACGCACATATATGCAAAGTGAGAGGGTGATTGCTTTGATGCTTTCGGTACCAACTCCCAGAAGCCACGCCGCTTGCCTAAGCTTGTTCCATCACGAATGGGAAACAAACACGAAGTTTACGAGGTGCCTGCAGAAGGACCCGTCGTGCTCTGCTCGAAGATGACAGCACCATGCAGACGAGACGATGGGCCTTCACAGTAAATCAAGTGTAGTAGGAGAGCACCAAAGTATATGCGTGGATCACCGAAAGTACTTCTTTCACTTTTGCTCTAAACCAAGTTTTCTCCAGAATCGTTTCGCATTTGAGCTTCGATGGGACAAAGATCATCGCTGCCTTTGGTGAACCTGTCAGAGCTCAGCGAACTGTCCACGAGCTTGGCCGCTGAGGGCTCATGCAGCAAGGAAAGGCGATACCGGCTTCTGAATGGAACGCAAGTGTCAGAACATGCAGCTTGGAAAAGGCAGTCAAGTCTGCCCTCTAGAGTTCGCACCTCAAAGTGATCACTCCTTACTGAGGAAGCAAACGTGATGTAACCATTACAGATCTGGGATCAGGTGGACTGAGCAAACAAGATAAGCACAAAAAAAGCACACTAGTTGTGGTGTCGTAGATGGGCTAGGAAATATTTCCCCTCGCATACTACATGACCTCGATTTCAGTTAGAGCACCGAAGTATAGCAACAAGTGCCACAAAGAGTCGTGGAATGAAAATCCATCAGAGCTGGAAGTTGAGCACCAGTCAAAAGCTGCTGGGGTGTAGAATAGGAGGAGGAGCACACTAAGAAATGACAAGAGACGCAACATTCTAAAGTGGAAAATGCACATGGCTCTCATTTCGAATTCTGTTCATAATCTTACTTCTTTTTTGCTTATTATTTTCATTGGAAGTCAAAGGTTTTTTAGTTCACCAGACAAAATAAGAACCAAGTTTTCTAGGAAGGAGGAGATACCACTTTGCAGTGGATTTTCTAATTCTAACCAATTCTATTTTTTAAAAATACAATGTTTTAGTCAGTGTCCTGTCAAAAACATGAAGGGCATTTCTGCGAGTAGAAGTGCCAAATGATGTTTTAGTTCCAGTCCTAAATGGAAATTTGTCACAATTTTTAGGGAGCCCAATGTGAAGCTGAAACCTTTTTCAGGATAATTTTAGTTATCCACTGCCCTAACTTGTACTACTGACGTTGCGCTCTTGTCAGGCCAATAATGACTCCTCCTTTTAATACAGCTGGAAGATTGCCAAAGAAAAGAGAAGGGAAAAAAGTCTGACCGATTCAGACTGGCTTAAACTATAACACTCACATCGTTAATAATAACATTATTGAAAACAAAAAACAATTCTCCATCATAATACCTGTAATAACAATATTAACAGTAACAATTGCAACCATAATGACATTGATAATAATAGCAATATTTAGAATCATCAACATTCTATAAACAGGAAAAAGCAATGGAGTTCCTCTCCAAGGGAAGAAAGAGGAAGAGCACCACAAGCAGCGTGTCGAATGCTCAACCGCTGCCTGACATGAGGTAAAAAAACAAAACAAAACAATAAAAGTGCACCACTTAAGAGTGTGGACTGCAGAAGGAGATGATGGAGGGATGGCAGACCGTGTGACATGGGAGAGACATTCATCTTGCGTATCCCTCTGTCTGGCACCACCATTGCTCCACTGGCGCGCGATCGGTCTTTCGGTGGCTGACGTCACACAAAGCGGCTGTAAGGCCCAGTGAGGAGCGTGGAGGCATAGGGAGACACGTTAACCATTGAGGTGGTGTGGAAAGTGGGAGCTAGACGTGTCACTGGCCCCTCTCTTTTTTCTATCGATTGTCCAGCTCCTGACATGGCCCCTGCCGCCTTGGCCCCCCACTTGCGTTTCTTGCTCAGCGCCTTGATTTCATCCTCGGAGAGGCCCAGGAGAGCTGCTTCCTGCTGCCTCTGGAGCGCCCGTTCTGCCAGTATCTTCATTTTGGCCTCCCACAGTGCCAAGCCGTGCATGGGCTGCTGGAGGTTTTTGTGCTGATAGAAGACCAGAGAGATGCGAGAGGGGTGGGAGCGATCTGGCTTTGTGAGCGGAGTGGTAGCATGTAGTTCCCGACGGGCACATTCAATTAGTATGGACCCATGAGCCGGCGCAACCGCTACGCCCCCAATGTTGGGGTCGAGGAAATTGTGCTCACTGTCAGACCACACCTCGTCGTCGTCTTCCTCGCGGCCCTTGGTGCTCTCAGCATCGCTCTCAGCTCGACTTGGGTCCCAGCAAGCCTGATCTGACTGTTGCAGGGCATCGGGGAAGAGGCGTCCCTCAGGGGCAGGGGATGGTGTATTGCCTGCAACTGAGCCTCCGCAGGATTTCCAGGCTTTCTCGTGAACCCCGAGGGGAGTGGAACAGCGAATTTCAGTCGTTTTGGACCACATCTTGTCTGGGTAGGCGCCGGCAGGATTGCTGTGCTTCAAGCCAGGGCTGTATGCGCCGTGTCCCAACGCCCAAGGGTTTGGCTCGGGACTCGGGGCAGGGCTTGCCCACTGCCTGGGAGTGGCAGGCTGCGGTATATGTGAGGGAGATTGAGAATTGCCAAGATGTGGAAGTAAAAACGGGTGAGTGAGACCTGGCTGTGGCGTACCCGGGTGAGGGGTGCTTGGGCGTGGGGTGGATGGACGTGGAGATCCTTGGTGTATGTTACCCCGGGCGCCTAAATGTGGGGAAGAGGAGGGAGGTACGTGGGGGACCGGTGAGGCAGCAGAGGACGCCATCCGCGTATCTGAGCCAAGGACTGATGCCCACGGCTGGGGGTATGGAGAAGATTGCTGCTGGCAATGCTGGTGGAACATCTGCTTTTCCTCGTTAGAAAAGCAGTCTTCGGGGCATTGTTTTGGATTTTGATCCCGTTTTGTGGGAACAACAGCGCCATTGAATTTGTTTCCTGGCCAGGTGCTAGGTTGAGGGGTGGTGCTAGGCGTGCTGGCGCCATCTTGACTCGGCCCGGTGCCCTCACAGACTGGCATATCCATTGGCTCCTGCTTGATGACTGGAGTGCCTCTATTTGAGGACTCAGAGGAGACAGAAGAAGGGCGTGACTGGTTGTAGTCTGAAGACTGGCTATTAACTGGGTTGGGTTGCTCTATATGGCCAGGATAGGAATGGGCTAGTCTAACCTGAAGGCTGTGAATGTCGGGCTTTTTGTCACCCTGGAACGCCATCCTGCCTGTTTTGGACA
This sequence comes from Idiotropiscis lumnitzeri, assembly GCF_059441095.1. NCBI lineage: Eukaryota > Metazoa > Chordata > Actinopteri > Syngnathiformes > Syngnathidae > Idiotropiscis > Idiotropiscis lumnitzeri. The sequence goes on along the minus strand of NC_142391.1, from coordinate 41,008,733 downwards.
AAGAGCTATTGCGACCCTCGTAGGTCCTCATCTTGGGTGCGAAAAGTGCATTGGAGGGGTAGTTGTAGAAACCATAGTGTGATGCTGGCAGAGTGTGGTTATAGCCGTTTACTGGGTCTCCTGCTGGGGGCGGGCCAGTTGTGGGGAGGCCTCCCCTTGCATAGAAGGCAGGATGTGGGCACATGGTCTTGATTGCATCTGCTGCTTGCAAAGAATATCCATCCACTAATCCGTTGAAAGGCTCCTTTTTAATGATGGGCTGAACCTCTTGTTTTGGAATTGCTGGAAGTAAAAAAAAGAAAAAAAACAAGCACATGAAGCACATTTGGGCCGAGCATTCAAAACTAACAACATGATTCTGAATACAATTGAAATACTGTATGTAAAGTAAACAAGCCGAACCTTTATTGCCTGGGTGCTGATTAGACTGACTCAAGCACACTTCCGTCTGAACCACTGTCTTCTCTGGCGTTTCCGCTGCCTGTTGCTGGAGTTTACTCTTCTTCTTCTCCGATGCGGCTTTCTTGGCATCCAGACGGCGCTGTCGACACGACTTTGCCGGTTCGGGCAACTTGCGTACTTCTCGGCGGAAAGCCTGAAGCACCTGGATGGCTCCTGTCTTCATCTTGAGCTGCTGGCCCTCCTCGCTGCCAAATTCGTCAGTGGTGGACATTTTGTAGAGAGGCAAGACATGGAGCTGTTCATCCGGAGGGATTTCCCCCACCATGCGGTTGTCCTCCTTGGTCAACGTGCACACCTAAAAGTGAGTCAGAAAGGAAGCACAACTTAAAATTGTCATCGGGTTCTAAACAAGTCTCACAATATTAAAGACCATACCACTGTGCAACCATTGTAAAGGTTGTGCTGGTCCTTATGGGCGTGGGCGCAGAAGTCCAAGCAAGCAGTGACTCCTGCAAATGGTCTGCCTGCCTTCAAACCAAGCCTGCAGTCTGAAGCCTTTGTCTCTGATTGACACTGGCGGAGATGACATGAGAATTGCAAAAGAAATGACATTTTCATTTTGTCATCAAGAATTTGTAATTCCAGTATTCAGATGCATATTTGTCTGCAGACAAACCTGGTTACTGTAGGCTTGCGGTGCCAGCTTCTTGTACAATGGAGCCACTTCAGTGGCCAGATTCTGGAATTGATCCCTGAGTTTGTCCTCCTGATCGGACAAAAATGTAGAGACGTATAAACCAGGTATGCAACACACTCGAAACTACATCACATAAATATTGACGTCATAAAACGCAGGCGTACCTCTTCAGGGCGCTCTCCTTGTAGCCGGAACTTGCGCGGTGTTTTGCTTCGGGCGTATTTACAACCATTAAAGTACATGCTCCAAGAACAGCCAAAGGAAAAGGAAGCGCCACAAGTGTCGGGGTCCTTGCCTTGGCATGCACACGTACGACTGCAGGGGGAGACAGTGAACACATCTTCACAATGAATTAAGATTACACATTTCATGACAGCATAGCTCTGGAAACTGAAGACGTTAAAACAAAGAATGAGCATAAAGGAGTATGCGGATTTCACTAGTATCAATGTACTTTCTTTTTAGTACGCTTATATGAGATTTGGAGCAAAAAAACAACTTGTCTTAACGCATCAGGATGGCCGAGTGGTCTAAGGCGCCGCGTTCAGGACCCAGTCTCCCCAGGAGGCCTGGGTTCGAATCTCGAATTTCCCCATTGTGGGACTAATAAAGGCATTATTATTATTATCATAAGAATTGCTATAATGATCTATTGGAGGTCACAATATATTTCAAGCACGTCAAGTTAAGCCATCACATGGGACAAGCAAGTCATAAATCATGTTGTACGATCTTATTCAGTCACAACAACATATTGTATGTGGGAGCGGTAATTAAACGGCAAACTTTCTGCTGTTCGATTACGCTTTTCAGCTGCAAATTTCACTACTTGCAGCTTTGTAGTCCGCAGAAGAAGATTCTCTTCAGGGGTATTTCTGTGCAATGTTCTCAGTTGTCTTTGTAAGGAGTATGTAATCGGTGCATAAGTTTAGATTCCCTCTCGTGAATTTTTTTCCCCATGTATAAGATACGGGACCAACCAACCTATGAAAAAAAAAACTGCAACCTATATGTATAGTCTAGAAAATCCGGTAAAATTTGAGCGTAAAATATTTTGCGTAAAATGCTCAGTGTGAATTTTACACTGAATATTTTACGCTTAAACTTTACTGGAACCAAATATAGTTTTTTTTAAGACTAAAATGTTTCTGTGTAAAATTACTAAAAATGTGCAGTGTGAGAACAAGATTTTTAGAAAAGTTTTTTTTAATACTTTGAAATACCTTAATCATATGTATGGAGCATAGTTTTTAACCCGCGTTTAAAAGCATTTACACATTATTGGTATGTTTTAGAATCTTTATTCATGGATATCATTCACTGTGATAACACTGGTCAACAAACATGTTGCTGCCAAGAAACAGTTTAAAGAGATTGCTTTTATCCTTTCTCAATAATGTATGTAAATTGGTTGCCATCTTGAATGGTCACAGATCCCAAACATGTGATCAACGCAATTTTAAGCAGATATGCCAATGGCGCGTAGTGTGCGGGAAACAGCTCGAGTGCTCTCAGCTTTAGGGACGGTGTGGGTCGTGCATGGAAGGAGTACACACTTAGAATGAAAACAGAAGAAAGTAGCAATTGAACATTATCAATATATGAGCAGTGCTATATTACCGATATTAAATATTCGATATTTGAAGGAATATAACGGCAGAGGTTTTTGCTAATTTCCCGTTAGCATCTGAAGGGGCTATCACATTGACTTCAAAAGAATAACGAAGCAAGTTTTGCAAAAATGTTATGTGTGTAATTGTTTTTGTTTTGTGTTTAGTTTTACAGTAAACCCCAACTGGGGTATTCAAGTTGCACTTAAAAATCTCAGACTAAAAATAAAACAGACATGTCCTTCTGCACTGCAAACTAGTTGCATTTTTGTCAAAATAAATCCCCTCGTGCTACTTACTCATCATTGAGACCACAGCGTCTACTGGTGGGGTTGCCAAATTTAGTGAGAGTGTCGCTGATCTCACGGTACAGGGTGTCAGCCATAGACCTTGGGACACCTTCCCATGCCATGATTAGGATGATGATGACTGCATTGGCACAGTGATGGCCTGCACGATGACGCACCAGACACAAGAGCTTTTCTTTCTCGCTCCCACGTCGAATCACCTGATGGCAGTCAGAGTTGATCAGTTTTAGTCTCGGGACTTGTACAGATAAACACTTGGAATTGTAGTCCTGACACATTGTCCATCTCTTAAAGGGGCTGTGAAGTCACTTTTTTTCTTTATAATATGTTCTATGTGACCCCATTAATTTAAATACGGAATTCTGATTAATACTTAATAATTAATAATAACTTAATAATTGTGGAATTTGAATTAAGATAAGATATGCCCTCATTTATATAAATAACGGAAATTATGAAAAAGGTTTGCCCTAGGTTAAAATGTGTTGTCATGAACCAGAACACCAAACAATTTATCGGAATCAGACATCTTTGTTGTTTACATTCGCCTCAAATGCTTTTAGGTCGGAAATGGGACAACCCGAGTCCAATAACTCAGAATTCCCACCTTCCTCGAATGCAGCATAAGGGCACAGGTGAAGGCCAATAATGACTCACGTGTTTTCTGGGTTTGATCTAAAATCCTAAAATAAAAGACTAGAGAACGTAACCTCTCACCTGCTTTGAATCGAATTGATTTGGTCATTTTGATAAGATGTCATGAAATCCATCCATTCTCCATTCTCACTGGGGTCACAAATGTGCTGGAGCCTATCCCAGGTGACTTTGGGCGAGAGGCGATGTACACCGTGGACCTCTTGGGAAAGTCCCGTTTCCTAAACTGTATGCTGCCTTTCCTTCACATTTGTTGGATTAGATCATCAAGTCAAGGAGAGATGAAATGGTGCTTCCTTTCCAACATTGGAAAGGACAGCACTGTTTCAAATGAATTCGACGTCATTTTCCCTAAGTGATGGCAAATAGTGCTGATCTAAATTTGTAGCTTGAGGAATTTACCTGCAAAATATTTGTTTAATAATAAAATGAAAAAATACATACACTTTTAGTTGTTTTTGTGAACTATCACTGATTATGTTTTTTGCTGATTTTGGAATTGACCATCTCTAATAAATTATGGAAAGCTGTTTATTATTTTATTTCTGTTGGAACCGCACTTCTCCTTTTTTTGCTCTGAACGTACATTTCTTGACCTCAATGACTATCCATGTGTGACAAAAAGACAATATTTTTAAACATTATTTTTTTAAGAGCATTTTTGCGTTGGTCTTCTGTCACCTTAAATGCTGTTGCTGTAAAGAATTGTGGGTAATATCCTTTCGTAAAGATTGGTCAGGAGTAACCTAAATGGGTCTTAAAGGTTGCATCCAGGCACCTTTCCTAAGCATTGGTAGAATTTGAACAATCCTATCTTCTGAGAACTTCCAGGTCATCTTGTTCGGAAAGGATAGGAAATTTCCAATCACGGTGCATCAATAGACAAACTACCATTTACATCTCCGGACAATTTCGTCTTTAATTAAATTATTTTTCTGGAGGAAACCCACAAAGGAACAGGAAACAGGGAAACGATTTGAACGTACAACCTCTGCACCCAGCAACCGTCATTTTCTTTCACCTATTTAAACATATTCCCGCACTTCACATGTATCCTCTGAAACACTTACTTCTGAAAGTTTTTGGGGCACAGAAAGAACAGATAGAGCCTAATCTAGAATAATAATGTGAGGGAAAGTAGTTTGGAAACACCCCATCACAATATATCGAACAGGTTGTGAAGCGACTTACCCATTTGGCGATTGGGCAACCTCTTGAGCTTTTTCCCTCTCGGCCTGTGTACACCACTGTCTCTATCCGGACAGCCTCACCTTTCTCTCCATACCTGTGCATGACAGAGTAACACATTAAATGTTGTTTTGAGTTTGTTTGTTTTTTTTATTATGAGTCGACGTTTTATTTTTGCCAGGCTGGCTTCTTTGTCTCCTAGATGGCTTATACAGATAAAAACACATTACGGTATTGTGCATAATATGTAAAATGTAAAGAACAAAATTCCCAGAAGATATATACTTCAAACCCAAAAGCCAAACTCTGAGTTTTCCAATTAAATGTAGGCCAGACAATCAACCAGAACATCTACAATGACATCTTGCAGCATTTTCTTTGTTCGATGAATAGGCGAGACTTGTGGCAGCTTCACCATGACAACGCGCCTGCTAGTGATAATTAGTAAAAGTGTGAGTGCGATTTAACTTTTAAATTGTATTTGAAATAATTCCGACATGTTTTTGCACACGTGGAGTCCACTTTCTAAAATGAAATGGTTTGATTATTGACACTTTTTCCGCTGCTATCAATAGTTACATGTACGTATTGTGCCTTATTGTACAGTAATCACCCACATATTTGTCTATCATCATTCACAAATTCAACTTCCGTGTTTTTTTTTCTGAGGACCCTACCCCCAGCTATGTGCTGAAAAATTAATCTACGTGGACTTTTTCTGCTTATTGCGATGCCAGAAGATGGCACCAAAGCCCTGTCAACAATGAAAGTAGTGTGTGTGTGTGTGTGTGTACTAGCGCGAGGATTATGCAGAATACTGGGAAAGCACAAGTCTGAATGGATAAAGTAGTAAACAAGTGCTAGCTTTACTGCTTGATAACCTCAATAAACGTGAGATAGTACACCCAGACACTCTCTTTGTTGCAGCGATGTTGCAGAAAAACGTTTTTCCACTGATACCGGCGGGTGGCACTAAATGCTCGATCAAAACAATCCACAAACAGGTAAATTCACAGATACCAAACCACAGATATGCAGGTGTCCATTGAATTTGTCAGGAGTGGATAATTCAACCACTGGAACTCCATTAATTTCACGTGCCTGTAATGATAAACTGTACTATACAAGAGGTTCTGTTAAAAAATCTGCCTTCACAAAGGCACTGGTCAATTTGAAATGACTTACATCGCACAAGAATCAAAACTATTGGTTATTATTATGGACTGCTCGAGTTACTTAAATCATGTTTTAATGTGTGTTTCTTATCTGTGAAGATCAATTTGTGAGAAGAGGGGGTTTATCGACAGAGTCTGGGATCAGGGGTTGCACTAGGGTTGTGGCTAGGTCATTAGAACTTTTCAAAAGTTGGCTTATGGCTCATATGAAATCTCCTGACAGCTTGATACCTGCCATTGTGAAAACTTCAACCTGACTGGATCTGGCATGACGGTGAGCACAATGGAGTCCCACTGAATGGGAATGACCCTAAGGTGGCGGAGGGCTTGAAATGGGGTGTAAGCTCGAACACCACAGGAGACCTGCTTGGGTCAGGGGTTGGTCAAAGGTCATCCAGGAACTATAGGGTCTTACTGAGTGACGTTGATTCTTAAACAACAATGAGAGTTTTTAGCTTAACATCCCCCACAACGTCAGCCCTCTACGAGGACTATTGGCTCAGTGATCACTATTCACAAAAAGCCTCTCAATAAATATCAACACATCAAATGCGGGCTGTTATTCTTAGGCCAAGAACCAGATTTAGTTTGCTTGTAAAACAAGTGCTGCACAAAAGAAAAAATATGGTCATTACTCTACTCATACTCTCTCTCTCTCTCTTTTTGTTTTGTTTTTAATACAGTTAAATATTTTAACTCTTTTTGATTTACTTAAAAATTATTTGCATATTTGGCAATGCCAAATTCAAATACTTTAAAATAATTAGCTGTGCATCTTTAGCATGTCATCTCAGAACAAAACATCCTGATCAAGTTACCACTGAGCCTTGTAAACCAACACTGCTGCAGTGTGATGCTTGTAGGCCTAATGCAGTGTGGTAAATAAGGGTACTGGATACAGTTTGAAAAAAGTTTCTAAGAAAAATGTATATAAATTAAAAAAATAATAATAATTTTATTTTAATTTTTAATTATTTTTTTTTAGCACCCTTAATTAGCAATTCAGAAGCAACAATTTGTGACGCAATTAACGCTGTTACGCCACAACATGCTGCTGATGTTATAACTGCAAAATAAAAGCAATCCTGGGTATTGATGTCAACATATTATTTCGAAAATACTGTTTAATTTGGAATTGGCCTTTAAGCAACAGTGTATATGTAATAAATACGGAAATAGCACCCTCAACTGGTGTTGCGCCCTTTGATGCAGCACGTCTTATGGCTGTAAAAATACGCTAAGTTGATGTTTCACAAAACTGCTCTGAAAAAAAATGAAATTGAGCCTTTTATATATATATATATATATATATATATATATATATATAGATGGATAGATAGATAATAGTCTAACTATCTGCTCCTGTTCTAAGTGGACAAACATTATTTATTGAAAAGCACTACCTTCTTCGCTTCCTTCCCTCAATCATCCTTTGCTCTCCCTTTCTCTGGGCTTTGATATCTATCCTTCTTCCTCCATTATTTCTCCCATTCTCATCTCTGTGCTGCTGCTTCTTGGTTAGCCTGTCTTATGATGATGACGATGGTGATGATGAAGATAATATATCCGTTCCCCCTGTGTGATTCTGGGTCATGGATTCCCTAAGGACAAACTGTGAGGAGGCGCAGGAGGAGGAGTAGCACGTGAAGGAGAGACTGTGCGCATGTAAGAGGAAGAAAAAGAGAAGACGAACCGTGTCTCCATCAGGTCTCGTATGGAAGCCACAGTGGGTCCAGATCCCAAGTGATTGTAGTTGGGTCCTTCATCTTTCTCCGGAAGTTGTTCTGAGAAACAGAGAAACTCAGTCATACATACACCCCGAAGGCACTGTGGAATATTGCAAATATCTTTGAATTGGACAACTAGAAATAACATTTCCTTCTGTACCATATGCAAGTCATATCGGCAACATAGATGTGTAAAACTGCAAAGCACTTTGGAAATAAATCCCAGTGCCTTATGAGTAGCATGAAATTAGCCGGTAGGTAAACTGAGAACAACTTGATGTGTGTTAACCTCACACAAGCTTTTTGGTTTGATCATTACCATACTGTTAGTAGTCTGCTGATGAGGCAAGTGAAAGTGTGCGAGTGTCTCTCCGGTTCAGAGGTAATAAGAGGTCACTGTCTGCAGGGAGGCACCAGGGCGTGGCTCAGTGCAAACACCACTGGCATCACAGTTAGGGTATATCCCGTTGTTATGTAACATTGAGGCACCTCATTTAAGTGCAGTGTTACAGTATATTACTGGGTTTATTAGCTGATCTTGACATTTAGTAGAGGCAAGGTCTGTTACAATTACAAATTGCACAGGACAATATATTTAACCAGAAACTAAAAATGCGATTCAACAAAATTTAACACAGCACATGAAACCACAGACTATCTGTAGTTTTTTTTTTTTTAATTTCAGAAATGTATCTTCTTCAATATATGCCAGCAGTTTATCGAGACAGGCAGAAAAATCCAATTTTCTTCCACTAGATGGCAAAAGGTACACTTAACCTGTGTATCCACATGACACCATTCAGCCAACAGAATATATCTGCTTCATGTTCAAATAAACAAGGCCCATTTTCCTTTTGAGTAAGTACATGTGTGACTACATTGAGAAGATCATTATTTAAGCAATAATATTTTTTTTTAAATATTTTTGTTGTGTGGTTATCTGTGAAAATGTCTTAATGTAAAACAGGTCTTGGTTGAACAGATGTCGATTTTCAACTGATGTAAGATCTGGCACTAAAGAGATGGAGACTCTGTAAGTTTGTCTCGCTGTCATTCTGGCACTCGAAAAAAGTATCCAATGCCGGTTACAGGACTTTTTAAGTTCCTGGCGGGCGTAGTGAATAACCAATAGTGCACAAAAAAAGCACCTCCTAAATAAAAAAGCGCCTCCTAAATAAATAAGATAAACAGTTGCGCATGCCTATGAACCGACACGAAACATGCAAATTGAATTGAAATAGTCAAACCGAACTGTTTAAGCAGTTTTTCAAAAGCTGTGCTACCCTTATTGTGTTCGTGTGCGTATGAGTTTCAAATCCCACAGAAGCGAGTTTACTGAGAGGAGAGGGAACAAATCAGTGCAACTGACTACTTAGTATGTATCGAAACATGCAAAGGACCATTTATCGAGTCTGGAAAAAAACTACTGCGTTTTTTTCAAATCAATATACAAGTCGTGTTTTCATAAGGTTGCTTAAAGCCCCTAGCCCACTGAGGTGCAAACATTTGCGACAATTGGCGAAGATTGACTGACTCCATATAAATATGATCATCTTTACTAATGTCCAGTTATGTTATTCTTTCCAAAAGGCTCCACATTTTGAAATGTATTTAAGACATTATGTTACGGAAGGTTAGCAATGGAGTTGTGGTTTGTGAGTCAATGTAGACATTCAAGAGGTAATAATAGTTAATAATTCATAATTGATTATTATAGATCAAACATGTTATGTGGGTTGAGGTATTTTTGTTTTCGTTTCACGTGGTCAACACACCCTTGGAATCTACTATGTTCAAGAACTTCTGTAAAATATAATTCTGTCTCAGACTTGCCGTTAATGTCCGTCGATGATTTATAGTGTGAATCGTAGATTTTTGCAGCAACAAATAGAATGTTTTAAATTCAGCATAACAGTGAAGCTAAAATTCAAATTCAAATTCCCAGTGGTGTGACCTTTTTTGCACTACTGCGCAGAAATTACTGTATATCCTACAAAATGTTTACAAATACTGACACACTTTGACTTACCCATACAGGTACAGGGGGGGATATCTCCCTGCAGATCTTTAGAAGGTGTATCCAACAAACTCCTGGTGGGTGTGTCTAAAAAGTTTAGGGGGGACTCCAAGAACCCTTTCAAAGATGGAGAGAAAGGCAGACCATCCTTTGTAGGTGTGTCCTCCTCAGAGTAGCAAGTGGTGGAAAGAACAGCTACATCACCATTGGCTTCAAATTTCATCCGTTTAGGCATTGGGGAGCATGGTATGCTAAACGGATCCTCTATCTGGCTTTGTTGTGGATGCTTTTCAAGTGGGGAGTCCTGATGTTGACAAATTGAGGACTGGGGCTCCCCCTGCTCCTTCACTGGGGTCACTGTGGATGTTTGAGTTGAGGTAAGTTCACTTTGGGCTTCAGACTCATCTATCTCCTTGTTGTCCATATGAGGTGTGGAGCTGGATTCAGGTGCGTGATTGAAGGATGGCTGATTCTGGGTGGTAGATGATGTGTGATCTTGGGCAATGGACTGGGATTGATTCATGCATGGCGAAGCTGTAACTGTCTCAGACACGGCTTCGGTGGAAGGTGTGTCTGCAGCTGATTCACCAAATTCTGCTTCAAACTGTAGGATCAGTTCTTCATATTTAGGGTCTAGGTTTATTAGACCCGATAATTGCGAGGTGTTTGGTATAGATGTGGGGGTCGGAGCTGAGTTGCGATGGACTAAACTACCCACTTCCTCTGACTTAGCATGGGTTCCATGGGTCATTTGTGGGGGCTCACTGCCCACGAGGGTGGGGTTGTTCAATGACAAAGCGGAGCTAGTGGAAGAGGGAGCCATTGAGAGGTTGGAAATAGATACCTGAGATTGGGCTGGGGCAGGGAGGCCTGCAGCAGCCACCTGAGTGGAGTTACTGTGGCAGGGTAAAAGGGGCAGTGAATGTGGTTGCAGGTTATTCAGGGTGTTGGCTCGGCCCATCATCGGGGCTGATGTTTTTTCCACAGTTATCTGACTCTTAGGCAGGAACGTTGGCACGGAGGCTTTTTGCTTGGTCTTTTTGATTATAATCTGTTTGGGTTTAGGATGGAGAGCGCCTGGAAGCATCCCACCCACAGTTTTGATGACAGGGGATCCTTGGCTGATTTTTTTCCTCTTGGGTTCCTTGGGCTCCTGTTTTATGCTCAGATGATTGAAACCATTGGCTTCCATCTGTGGCCACCATTTTTTTACATTTTGGAAAGGCGCATGGTCTGGTGCGCCAAAGCCAGGGGAATGACTCGAAAAGAGGTTCCTCTTGTAGTGAAGATGCTGTTGCAAAGCTGCCTGAGTTGAGTGCCTAATGGCTGCTTGACCAGGAGACATGGGCGGACCAGTGTAGTGGCGAACCTGCAACTGACCATTATCCATGTTGTAATGTCCCACGGATGCAGAATAATCCCCAAAGTCTGTCTCTTGCTTTATCCTGGGCAAAGATGGCTTTCCCTGTGCCTGCATGCCTTCATTCTCGGTAAGTTGCTGTGTTTGTGGGAGCTTGAAAGATGCATTTGCGAACTTTCCACTGGTGTCACCCAGAAGCTGTTTGAGTTCTGACATTGGGTCGGATCGAGTGTGAGGTGGACCAGCATAGCGGGACAGGCGTTCCTCAGAACCTCTATGTGTGCCCTGTACCCACTGCCTGGGACTCCAGCCAAAACTCCCCGGATTTCCCTGGCCTGGAAAGGGAGAGGTAGAAGCATGTGGGGGCTGGCCCTGTGATTGGGGCCTGTGGTGCTCACAGGACACTGCTGCCTGCTGGTCAGTGTGTAATCCTGGAGGGACGGACTGAGAGCGCGATGACGGACAGGTAAGTCCAGAGGATGGAATCAAGTTAGTGCAATTTGGAGGTGGAGAGGAGAGGTTTTGGGTATGATGTTGGTGGTGATGGGGGTTATTATTAAAGAGTGCTAGCTCTGGAGCACCAGCACCTTGAGTCCCAGTCCCAGATAACTGTGTAAGGGCTTCTATGGCAATAGCTGTTTGAAGACTGACATTCCTTTCCTTGGCTATAGAGAGCACCTGGGGAGAGCAGGGAATTGGAGGAAGTTTTGAGCAGGGTACTTGATCAGCACGATGACCTTTTGTTCGTTGTTGTTGCTGGGGGTGTGAAGAAGTCAGGTGTTGGAGACCACCATTTGCCTGGAGATAGGGCTGATTCTGCAGATGGGATTGCTGAATATTACGCTGTAAATGTGGCGAATCAGTCCTCTTGCTGGTGTCTTGATTCTCACTGTTTGCCAACTTAATCTTCTTCTCCAGCCACTCCAGGTAGTCTGGACAATCAGGCCCATCACAGTCGCAGTTCGGAGGCTTGTGACCATGTTTTGCATGATTCAGTGCTGTCTGCAGGGTTTTCATTTCTCCTGCAGGTGGGTGGTTTGTGTTCGGAGCCCCTGTAGAGTTTCCAAACCGAGGACCGCCAGCGCCCATTTCCAGGGTGAATTTTTCATACAGCTGCCTCATGTCAGGCTGCACTTGGATGCAGGAAGAGGAGGAGGAGGGAGGTAAGGTGCAGGCAAGGGCAGAAAAAGTGACCAGATTGTGAGCATCTTCCATATCCACATGGTGGACAGGTTTACTTGGGTTTGCATAACTGCTGTTATGTTTCAACGATGGTTGCTGTTGAACTTTGCCAAGTGTTGGATCCCAGCACTGATTATGAGGTGCATCTGCTGCCCTCTTCTGCTCTGCTTCTAGAGATGCCTCATCATCAGGGTAGCAATTCACCCCATTGGACAGTTCCAGGCTCAGCACGCCTTCCTGGAGGCGGTCACGTGACCCAATTTCCATCTGGTCTCCACCTCTGGGGCCATCCAATGTAGTGACTTCGAGAACAGTCTGGAATACAAACATAAAAGGAGTACCAATAAATTTTCAATAGAGTGACTTCTGGATACAAAAGAAACATTTGTGCATACCCAAATAACTAAAACACACAAAAAAATAACAGTATATTTCCTTTCCCTTCTCTCTCTCTCTCTTATCTATGTTGCTTTCCCACCTTTTATAAATACACAAGCACACACCCAGTGCTGTAAAGTCAGACAAAATAGGTTAACATGTAAAGTACTGCTGCTTTAGAGGACAAATGGCACATCAGGCATCCTACAGACAATGTCACTGTTGTGTATAAAAGGACAACCCATGGCAGACTTGGTGAAGCATGCAAAACAGTCTGTTAGAAATTAACCCATAGTACATGAAGACATGTACACACACTGAGGAGTGAATGCAAAACAGGAATTGTCCTTATCTATACAGGTTTTCAACACTGAAACTCATTTCTAATGAATGTGCCAAAGACTTGTACTCCAGCCTTTAACCTCAGCTGACGTACTGTCTCAATTCGTTGGGAAAAGTGACAAGTTTACTCTGCTGTTACAGATACCAGTTTTAGTAATTTAGAGTTATCGTTTTGCAAACATTGGACTCATCGCAACATAATGTTTATTCATCACAAAACTGTGCCCTCTAGTTGTATAAAAAGAGAATAACTATTGAAAGCAAACTTTTACCACGTGATACATTACACTAACATCTATTTGGCCTGGGGTGTTAAATGCACAACTCGGATCATGATTATGAATTAAGCGTAATTTGCTGATTTACAATTAAACTGAAATTTCAGTGTATGTATTTGTTACTCCAATTCACGAGAAAAATACTACACATGAACAACTCACAAACACTCATAAAATATGATGAAAGAGTTAAAGGAGGCATGACCAACAAAGATCATTCATGAGAAAACGCAGAAATCATTAACAGAGTCCAGATAGTGGCCTACTATTTCCAGAATGTAGAAAACAATGGACGACTGATATTGCATCTTAGCACTCTGAAGTAAAAGAACTGTGTTGAACTGAGTGTGTGTCAGCATTTTACAATACGGGCGCCACAGTGGCACATCAGCCTCACAGTGCAGAGGTCGGACGTTTGATATCGGGCTCCTGTGTCGAGTTTGCATGTTCTCCCTGTGCTTGCGTCATTTTTCTTCGGGTACTCCGGTTTCGTCGCACATTCCAAAGACATGTATGGCACATTGATTGAACATTGACTGTTCCAAGGTGTGACTGTGAGTGTGAATATTTGTTTGTCTTTGTGTGCCCTGTGATTGGCTAGGAACCAGATCAGCCCGAAGACAGCTGGGATAGGCTCCAGCACACCCACGACCCTCATGAAGATAAATTGTTGAGATAATGTACACACACACACACACCCCCACACACCCACACACACATATATATATATATATATATATATATATATATATATATATATATATATATATATATTATATTATATTTAAATTGTGTTAAATGTGCATCAAGACGCCAAGAACGAATATTGAGGAGGTTCCACGCCACTGAAAATCGAGGTACCTCCGATGTATCCCACTGTATGTGGAAGTCTTGTCGCTCCTCGATGGTAGGCTAATGTAAGAAAATGGGTGGGCACCATCTGAATCTTAAACGTAGCAACATCTCAAATTAAATGGTTAATCTTCTGTTTTTGTCATTGCTTTAATATTTTAGCTTGAATACACAAATTTTACTGAGTGTTTGTTTAATTTAGTGCATGTTTTGACACCAACATGAATGAGATACACTGGCTCATGGTTACGATTGACCACCTGTCTAAGGTTTGTAGTTAGTGGGCTGTCTTTTTGGTCAATACATTTGTTAAAGAAGTGAAAAAATGCTGTTTCTACATTGTACACTCTAATACGTAAGCAACATATCAGCCTTTATACATATTTGCAAGTCATTCGAAATAAGTGTGCAGGGAAGTGGCAGCGGTAGGCTGACTTTAGAATTAGAAATCCCTTTATTGTCATTGTACTCAAGTGTGCAACGAGATTAGAGACTTGGGCCAATCATGAGCTTTTTTGTATTTGCAAAGATATGAAGAGTAACAGTGTTGATTATATTTGACTTTAATCTAATCCCAATTAAAATATAAAACACAAAGTGGACATTTTTGTTGATATAAATGGTTCTTTTGTGCTGCGCGCCAATGACGTCCCCATGAAATGACGTAAATGAGGACCAAATCAATGTCTGTCTCCTCCCACCTCGCTTCACTGTCAATTTCCTCAATGGGATTTGGGGTGGATCGCTAAACGTAAACAGTGGACCTAGGAAGTTACAAATTGAGAAATGAGATAGCCCCCTACACTGGAGACCATATTTACTTCCAGAAACACTGCTGCATGAGATGATGTGTTTTGAGGGCACGCGTGCCATTTCACGCATTCCCTTCACATTTGAAGTCACATTTGTGTGTGTAATGTGAATTACTACTTGTGATTTACAAAAAAATCCCAATTAGGCATTATGCCCCGCAGTGTCAACAAAGTCTAAGGGCCCTATTTTCGTGCCCAGCGCAGATCAAGCGCGTAGTGCAGTCTAACTGTGCGTGTAGGTGGAGTTTTCTTTCTTTTGGTATTTTCCTAAACGGGCACAACTTTAAATGGGCGTTTGCGCCATTGTGGGCGTGAACACAGCTGAATTGACTCCCGGACAATTGACACAGCTCCCCTCATTGCGTTTAAATTCAGGGCAAAATAGGCACAATTGTGCAAAGTGGACACACAGTATAGATTTTTATGTATTTCTCTTTGAATAACAATGTAGGGTTCATTTCATCATACTCATTGATGAAATTTGTAGTGGCCAGTGTCTTGGTGACGCGACACAGCGGCATACTGCTGCCAAAGCTGGATTTTTAAAAATATCCACAACAATAGTCGAAACAAGCCGGAATACAGACAATCCGTAACATTAGGCGGCTATCCGTAGAGTACACTTTCTACAGAAATGTGACATGCCTTAGGGCAAAAAGCAACTATCAGCAAAGTACGACTACAATGAATAAGTATCTAGCTATAAAAATAAATATAAGACAGCAGCAGTCTCTGATGGTGTAGTGGTACATCCGCCTGACTTGTGTGTGGGCAACGTGAGTTCGGTTCCCACTTGGCGACGGTGTCCATGTGTGCCCTGTGACTGGCTGGCAACCTGTTCATGGCGTAGTGTGCCTTTTGCCCGTGGTCAGCTGGGCTAGGCTATAGCACCCGCCTGTGACCCTGTACAGGGTAAGCGGTGTGGATAATGACAAATACAATGACATAAGATAACAGCTAAATAGCACACGCTCAAAAACCGGAAATAATCAGTTGAGGAGCTAATAATTAAAGTGTACAAAGTATATTTCTTATCAGTAATGTTATTTGCACAATATTGTACCACAAATGACTGAACATTGAGATCTATGCAACAGTCCTTACATTATTGGAGTAATAGCTTGTAAGGTTTTGAAGGGGAAACGTAATTTTTTGGCATGTATGTGAATGTTACTGTACATTAGTGAATATTGCACTGATAAATGAAATTCATTATTTAAAATTATTCCCAAAATAAATGAATGATTGCAATTCATGTACACCCAAGAGGAGTCAAAAAAGCCCAATTTCTTCTTTTTGCTCGATTGGGTATATGTCAACCAATGTCCACTTTCCCATGTCATTCCAATATTATTATCATGAAGCTTTGAAATGTTTAATTACCGGACAGGCAGTATGTTTAGTTAGATCTTTTGAAATCACCTTCTGTGCTGTGTGTCTGGTGAGGATCCCAGGGGGTGGTGATGGTGATGGTGGTGGAGGTGGTTTGGGGTTAGAAAAGAGGGGGTTGGCGGGGGTGGCAGCGAACAGCCAGCAGGCAGTACGTGAGAGGCCCCATGTCTGCGCTATCAGCGGCATCAGACGGTAAAGAGGAAGGGGGTGGGGGGCCGTGTGCGGCTGTTATGAGAACTGCAGTGTGTTCCAACACACTGCAACATCCCACTATCACACACACATTATTGCTCACCAGCACTCTCCTTTCCTCTTATTCTCACAGTTTAAACATGCAAAAGCAACGTGGGAAACAGAAAGGGAGATGGACCATGAATGGATTTTGTTTGAGCAACATCGACCAACTATGATGCAATACGCAGTGACCGTTCAGCATTTACTGACTGATTGTCACTTGCGGAAAATTCAATGACACTATCAGAGTGCCAGAGTCCCATTATACAGATAATGTGATATTTGACGTAATATTTACAATTCGACTGAATGTACTCGCTCTCTGACCCACACACACACAATCCTTGGCAAACATCCAAAAGTGCATTGAGAGGGAAAAAAACTATCCCAGGAGCCCTTTAAATCCAGCGCTACTCCTCAGCTCATTTGACACTGACAATGAAAATGAAAGAGGGAGGAGACAAAGCATATAAAGAGTGGTGTTGCTAAGGGGCTTCAGCCACTGAGGAGACAGCTGAATCTAAATCCCTGATTCACAACACTCGCCATCCTCCTTCTTGTCCCCCTCCCTTGGCTGCCATGCTACCCAGAAGGATCAGGAAGCAGAAATCCTGACAGATGAACAGAGCTCAAGGACAACTTACATGGTGCGAGACGTCCAGACAGAGACGCCGGTCAGAGGGCAGAAAGCAGAGGAGCCGGCAATGAGGAGCATGGGCAACGCTCAAGTGTCAGAAACAGCATACGAGCAATCTGAACGTGTTGCGTTGTAATTCCTCCTTGTTTCATTCAGCCAGACGGCGAGAGCAGCAAAATCCACATGCGTGCATTCACACACGGCCAGCCACACATAAATAACACGGTGCACGCCTTTGTCATTCTCTTTGCTTCCCCTTATGGCTGCCACTTTCCGTTCTCTTCTTTTTCTTCTCTCATTATCTGTCTGCTCCTCCCTTCCCTTTTTCAATATCCTCTTTCTTTCTTTCTTTCTCTCGGCTGCACATGCAGTCGGCTTCTCAGTCAACACCCTCCCCCTCCTCCTCTCCTCTCTCTCTCTCTCTCTCTCTCTCCCCCACTCTACTCCCCTTCCTCTCATGCAGCCTTTGCATCCATCGTCACTGCTTTCACTCGCTCTCTCTCTCTCTCGCTCTCTCTCTCTCCAGCGTGTGCAGAACGAGGGGCCATTATCGGAGGCACAGCGGGCACGTACGATGGAATGGAGGAGCGTGGACTGAACAGAAACAGAAAGCGCTATGGGCTCTAGTCACTAGGAAACAGAAGCACTGACTGCCTTCAGCTTCACCCACTCCACTCCCGTTTGTCACACTTTACGCTTTACCGAAGCTTTCGGGTTTGTCCATTTCAACCCGGCGTATGACTAGTTTTGTCTGATGTCAAGCATTGCTTTCGCCCATCGGTGGAAGCCACAGGAAAAAGCAACCTTGCATTGCAATTGTTGTTGTTTTCCTTCAGATTACATCCTCTTTCAGCGCAGCCCAAGGTGAGCGACGTAGCGACCATGGCTGGTTCCTCCATCTCGGCGAGTTCCTCACGTGAAACCTGCAGCCGATCCCGAAGTAAAGCCGCGCGAGTGGGAGTGAGGTTGTTGTCGGACTTGCTAGCACATCCAGAAAGAATGAAAGGAGAAACTGGAAAAAGAGGGGCTTTTGATATGATGTTTTCGCTCTGCAACATGTGAACGCAGATCGGATGAAAGGCGCCAATGTGGGATGAAACTACGCGGTGGAAAATTGGATGACACTTGGAGATCAGCGAGGATGAGGAGCAGGATAACGAGAGGGATAAAGGGGATACTGCGTGCGCTCAAAGTGGGAATTCTATGAAGAAGTTCCTTTTGCTTTGTGACGGGATGACGGAACACCGAAGACGAGTCACTTTGTTTTTCTCGCGACTGGCGGTGACACACCAATTGCATTTGCAAACGCACGAGCCTCGTCGTCTTGCCCACCAGGCCAAGATCACATCGGCTCCTCACCATCGCTCTACCATCGCTGTCGTTATCACTGTCGACAGCTTCCTCTCGCCTACTTGCTGGCTGGCTGACTGGCCTTGCGGAGTCGCTCCTCTTCTCAATAATCGCTGCGCTTCGGCACACATCCGCAGCCAGGTGAAGGAAAGAGAAGAAAAAAACATGGCTGCCTCCTCCAACGCAGACTGCCGTCAGCAGCTGCGTACTACAATTCTCTTACGTTATTGACCACGACTTCGCCGTTCTTTGACGAAAGTGACTTCCTCCCCTACTTCGGTCTTTCTCCGTCTCTCTTAGCCTCCCCGCTCTGTCATTTTCTACAGGCTTTCTCAGTCTGCCTCCCTCTCCGTTTACTTCCCAGAGTCTTTTCTCGTTCAAGCTTACTGCAGCTTTCTCCGGTCTTGACGATTGTACGTTGTCTGCCTCTCTGCTCTCGCACATGTATTTTTGTATAAACACTCAAACCAGATGAGCGTCATCCCCAAAACGAAACGGCGCAGCCTGAGCCTTCTAAGGGAAGGACAGAAGTGGAGCATAGGTCACATGACCAGAGAGGGCCAATGAGCGAGAGGAAAGGCAGTGGGCTGGCGCTGCAGGAAGCACATGTTGATGACATACTGCAGTTGCATCATCGGCGTCATCATTACCATCCACGTCTCCCGCCTCCACCGACACATTTGCCTTCACCACTCAACGGGCATTGCCCACCGCACGCACACTCGAAAACTTGCACTTTCATCCAACCAACTGTTCTCGCTCACTCCTCCGGCTGCAGTGACACAGCAGTTCGGGCTCAATGCTCGTCTTGGATCACATGCCCGGCAATCAAAAGTCCTCTTTTTAAAGTCAACACTAATGGCAACGTTATCTAACGTTGACTAATACGAGGTAAAATGCTGTAATCGTCTCTCTCATGCCTGCATGTGTGTGGTCTGCTACCCAAAAGCGTATACATTGAATTTCTAAATGAGGGACCATAATGAGTAGAATAAAATTTTAAAAATATATTAAAAAGATGTCAAATATGAGGTTGTGCCATATTAATAAATAAACACAAATCATTAATGAACTTTGTGATCACTGTACAGTATTAATGTTACTGAATAAAATAATTAATCTTTCCGGATGTATTAAACTTGTGGTTTAAAGGTGCTAAATGTTACAAACTAGTAAAGATTTGAGGTGTACCCGGTATCACCCTTTTGTCTTTTTTCAAGTTGCATTAATCAATCATTAATTCCATGCAACCTTCAGAATTCAGTCAATTCATGAAATCATTTTTTTGTGGAACATGCTCAATGTTTCTGGACAATAAATTGAGCATATTAACTTCATAAATTCAGTGAATTAGACAGAAGCAACGGCACGTTTATAATGACATAACCTGACATGACCTCGTGGGCACAATGCATCTCCATCAATAATTAAAAAAATAACACAAAGAAACGAAATTCAACTCAACATTAAAAATAGCAGACTAATCAAAAACAACCGCAGCTGAAACTACAAGTGCTGTCTACAAATAATGATCAAACATACAGTAAAACAATTAAACATAATACAATTTAAAACAAAACAACAACAAAAACTATCTCTTTCAGAGCTGGAAAAAAACGACATAGTAATTCCATTAACAAATACATACATAAAGTAAATACAATTTGACAGCATCAAGCCAGCCGTATACTTTGCATGACAGTGAAAATGACTTACAGTAAAACTGCTGAGACCGGGCAGTGATTGAAATTCTAACATGAATCCCGCCATATTATTTGGTCCGACCATCACTCGCACAAGCTGCTCTCCTTTCACTGTTTTTCTCCAATTGTCTTTTCTTTGTCTCTATCATTTTCTTTTTCTCAGCTGCACACAGGAAAGGTAGGAGGTATGACTGACAACACGAGTCGATAATGAGTAGTGTGTTGCTTTGACTTGCATATGACTAAGCCTGAGTCATCCGTTCTTCCGAATGACAGCTGCATAAACCCCCTAAAACACCACAGCTGAGTTGAAGTTATTGTGTGCAACGGCGATGGGAGGTCGGAGTGTGAAATAGACCTGTTATGTGTTCCCTAGCTTTCATACTGCCTTTCATCACTCATGCTTGGACCAAACTGTAGCCTTTCCTCGTCGCCATTAAAACCTCACATGAGCATCACACATGAATTCTTCTTCCAATCACATAGTGTCAGCTGAATCCTTTTTTCTCCACTGCCGATTCCATTGACCTCCATACACAATTGCCCCTCCCCCACAAAACAAGCCTCATTGCCCTGAAGTCTAATGGCATCAAGGTCATCTGATCGCACTCCCTCACCACCCCCTCACTGTGGTTTTGCTTTTTGCTCTATTTATTTACCTTCTAACGTCTCTTCCAACGCCTGGTTTTCATTACACACACAGACATGAATGACAGCAAATGCTGCTGAAAATGCAACTAAACATACACACTGCACACAACATATGCAGGGCCAACAAACCCCCACCCCACCCCCAAAAACCTTTCTTGCTTCGCATGCATATGACTGCACACACGCATGCTAGTATGCGTACAGTATTGGATTGTTCACTGAGGGTCAGTGGGTTTATTGGAGGGTGGGACCAGAGGCAGCAGGGCTGCACACAGCTCGTACCGTTGTGCTCGTGTATTGAGTTTACACTCCTCATTGGAAAGAATGTCAAATTCATTTGAAGCTTTTAATGATTTACACTGGCCTTCATTTTCCAAGGCGGAGTGACTATACAACATAACATATCATCAATTATTTTTAAAACCAGCATTGACAGTACAACTTTACAAATATATTTGATAACCACACAGGGACATCATTATCATCATCCTCCGAGCAAAATTATTGCCATCGAGGCAATAAATATTTCTGTCTCTTTGAATTGCTGTTGGGCCTCTGTAGGGAGTTTGTATGTTCTCTCCATCCTCGTGTGTGCTTTCTTCGGAAACACTAGCTTCCTTCAACATCCCAAAAGCACGCTTCTGACATTAAATGGAGACTCTAAATTGATTGCTTGTTTGTCTACACGTGCCCATGTAAAGTCAGCTGAGATACAGAAGGCTCCAGTTACTTACGAAGCTAATGAGGAGAAGCGGGATAGAAAACGGATGCATGAATGTGGCCAAATAGCTCATTCTTTATCTTGCTGGACCATAAAACTTTTGTCCAGAGGGCTGGAAGGTTTGTCCTTGTAGGCAGCTGCAACTATCTGCTAAATCATAAGCTTCATTCTTGGCTGATACCTTCTAAGTTTATGGTTAATCTTTATTCATGGCAGGCTTAAGCCTTGGTAGTTCGTGGGTTGTTTCTGAACTTCCTCAACAATTTCCTTCTCGCTGAGTGTGACAGCTTCCACATTTTAGCAAAGGAGTAACACCCAAATAACTTTCTCTGAAATAATACACAATGGGGAAATTCGAGATTCGAACCCAGGCCTCCTGGGGAGACTGGGTCCTGAACGCGGCGCCTTAGACCACTCGGCCATCCTGGCAGCCAATGATGAATCTGCAGTTGATTCTCCAAAAGTCTGAGTATTGATCAATGCCATCAGTGCTTTGACCGAAAAGCGCAAGTATATGTGTTTATTGTGTGTGTGTGTGTGTGTGTGTGTATAAATAAATTGGACAACTAAACAGCTAATCTGACGTTGAGAGTATGACATCAACTGGTCATGAATGAGTTTTTGGCTTGAGGAGAAGAAAGAGCGACCTGATTGTGCCGGACGAGTTTAGTCTGTCACCTTCATTGATTTAAATTGTCTTCGATTTCTGATGGCACAGCTTCCATAAGTGAGAACCTTTAAAGATGAAAAGCAAGTTTTGAACTAATTTTTGATCCACGAAGTGGAAGGAAAGCAGGGAATCCTTACACCGCACACACAGATTTGTGTGACTATATGCCAACACCGCAAATTCACACCATGCACAATTCATGGGTGTGCGGAGCCCAGAACAAGGGTAGGAAATTGTGCCAACTTTGCCCGGCTGTCCCAGAAGAAAGCGCACCAGCTGAGCTTCGCATGCTGACTTGCACGTGCTGAATGATGTGAGATATGACTCACTCTGGACGCTCAACAATAAATGCAGTGATCCACCATCAAACCCCCCCAAAACAAAATGATAACAAAGCGACAGGTTCCGGGTCAGCCTTGAAAGGCCGGTACAATGTTTAGGTCATCTCATACTTGCGCGCCAGAGCTAATACTGGAATCTTCTCCCGCTCAATGGTGGCAGTTGTGACAGTTCACAAACCTACATTTGGAATATTGCTTCATCCCTCAAGTGGATATTTTTCAAGAGATCTGCCCAATCTTCATCACAAGCCATCATCACCTCAACAAACTCCTTACGAATGTTGCACGCTTCAGAAGAGGGAGCTTGACAGCAGTGCAGTGTATGCCCAGATTTATTGTGGTTCAATTTTGACTGTGCCACTATATGACAGATTTTTTTTTTTATCTCTTTGTACAATATTTGTGTGTTATTCATTGATCGTGCACTCTCTCAATAGGTAACGTGTCTAAATGTATTTGCATGGCATTCAAAATTGTGTGTGTTTAAAGACCTGAAAATGTTTCATTGAAATACGCTAAAAACATGTCAAGGTGTGTTTCAATTTAAAATGGAACATTTATTGCTAGCTGTGTGGATTACAAACAACTTTTGGCCCAAATCTTGCTTTAAAAACGCCCTTGTGTAAACATTTCTTATATGTCTGTATAATTATTGTACCGTGTAATTTTACCCTGGAAAAAGAAAGATTCAAGCATATCATATATCCTTCCATTTTCAATACCATTCAAGTAAATCATGAAAAGTCCCTTTTTTTTATCGGCCATTATGAATGGAATGTGTTCTGACCACAGCTGTAAAGCTGAACAGAAAAACGGCAAAGGTGATGCATAACTGTTGTCAACCAGAATCCTCCTTTTCAGCACACCCCAAAAATTGCATATTTGTTCAGATAGTAGCATTGTAATTTCAACGAGAGCAGGCCATTTTCAAATTTTACATTGGTCAATAATTTATAAAAATGAATAAATAAATAATAGCCCTGCAAGCAGACTGACCAACAGTCCATATTTGTGGGGAAAAAATATTAAATTTACCAAACCTGTACGTTTCTGCCCGACAGTGATTGGATGAAATCTTATGTGTTCATATTCTGATTATTAATACATGATGTATACTTTTACAATAATTTTATGGTTTAGGTTTCCTGGCTATGCTTTTCTGGTTAGTTGTTTAAATCCTAAATCTGAAAGCTGATGCTCTATACTTCTGTAAAAAAACATTTTTACAATACTGTAGTGTTGAGAGCTGAACTGTAATACATGGACGAAGACATCAACAGCTCACGTATCCCTTTTTTGTGAATAAGTAGTGTAATTTAATTAATACAGCATATTTTATTCTTCAGAAACTACATTTTATTTTATTTTATTTTTGGGGGGGGATTGGTTGTATCAATGCGTTTTGTGTTAGTTCTCCAGACTGAGCCATAGCTCCCGACATTCGGCACGTGCTAGTCAGCACGAGAAGCCCAGCTGGGGAAGGCCCCCTACCCCTCCCTGAAATCCACACAAAGAAAAATAAGGAGTGGTTTGGAAGGGAGGCGGAAAAAATGGAAAAGATGGTGATGGGTGGGGGCTAGAAGGCAGCATAATGAGCATGGAGGGCTCTCTCTCTATATATTTTTTTGAAGGAGCTCCCTTTGTGTGTGTTGTTCCAATATTAAGAATTTAATCAATACACATTATTTGTCAGTCAGCCAAGAACACCTAACATGAAAGGGTATTGACAATAATGAAAGGACCCAGACAACTTCAAAACAAGGAAATTGTTAAGGGTGCAAAAGAAGGAAAAAGAATACTATGTAATACCGCCAGTCAATGTGTACAAAGTCAGTGGACATTTCGAGTTTGTACAATAGTTGTTTTACTGAAGCAAATTCATTTTAGAGTAAGGAAATGCATCTTCTCGCCTGAATTCCGCAAACATGGTCTTAAATTAGATACAGCTCAGACCTAAAAGGGAACAACAGAAACAAACCTTTTCACTACAGCATAGTGGCTGCTTGCCATTCTTGTCTCTCTCAGGACTTGAGCTAAGATTAGCTCTCCATATGTCTAGTCAAGCGGACATGGTTTTAAAGGGCCAGTGTTCTACCATGGTAACTCGATATACGACCACAGCATGATGTGCAAAAGAAATACACACAGCGCAACTGATGTAGCAAAGCACTTACTCCCTTTTAGAAAAGGAATCCAATTTTTTTTTAAAGCAGTATATTGTCCTGTATTTGGATGACACAACTTCAACCTGCTTTCGGTTGCTTCGCCAACTGATTATTGGGTGTATGTTTTAATAGGCTTGTGTGTGTGCGTGTGTGTATGTGATGGAAACTCGAACAGCTGTGGAGCTGTGTGACATAAAACCTGGTTGCATTCATGTATGAAACGCGCACCCAGTGGGAGCGGCAGCACTGCCGGCAGTCATGTGAGTGTTTAAGAGTTAGAGCAACATCTGAGAGCTCCACCCACTTTTCTTTCCATACATTTTTTATTAACTGCGGCATCATGCAGCTGACAAATTCCCTTCCTTTCCATCAAACACAGACACCAGCAGCAATGCCAAAAAGACATCACTAAAACATCATGGTTACGAGCTCATTTAAGGGCACGAGACACAAGCCAACTGATGATGTGCAGTATGTGTCATCTAGCGACTTGGAAAATATATAAAAGATATAATTAATTGTTCACGTAAAATGCAATTGGGTAAAAATTTCCGTTCTCTTCCTTTTGCGTATCTAATGGATGTTTTCAAAATGCTAACCAGCACTAGTTTGCGAATACAAATTCTTCAAATAAGGTGACTGTTTTAGAATGTGACAGTAGATAAACTTGCACTTGGACTCGAAGTGTTGTGTTGTGTGTTCTGGGCCAGTAGGACAAGTGAGGAAATGATCACCATATCAAATACATTATTTGGATGAATATCTTGTGGGAATATGGTTATTATAAAACAAAACAAGTAAACATCCATTCATCCATTATCTGTAACGCTTCTCCTCACAAGGGTTGCAGGGGTGCTGGAGCCTATCCCAGCTGTCTTTGGTCAGTCGGTGGGGTACACCCTGAACTGGTTGCCAACCAATTGTAGGCCGCAAATAGATTAACATCCATTCACACTGACAATCACACCTAGTGTCCAATCAACCTTCCATTCAAGTTTTTGGAATGTGGGAGGAAACCGGAGTACCCGGAAAAAAACCCACACACGCACAGGGAGAACATACAAACGCCACACAGGAAGGCCGGAGCCCAAAATCGAACCCCGGGCCTCTGCAATGTGTTAACCAGTTGGTCACTGATTCGTAATTTATATTCAAGTTAAAAGCTTTAAAAGACGATATCTAACTAAAAGTACTTTTGAAGTTTATGCTAAAATAAAAATAACTACAACTAATTACAATTATAACATAAATGTCCTTCAATTTTGTCTTTGTAAATGAATTTCAAACATGAGCTTGCAGGGTATATTTGAAATATATTTATTTGTATATTAAACTATGACCATAGAGAAGAAGGAACCTCAAACAGATGTTTGGTAATTGTAGTTTTGTGCACAAAATAAAATTGTGTTTTTTGGGGGTTTTTTCCCAACTTGCACTCAAATACTACGTATACTGTATAAGAAAAGACTAATACTAAAACTAATAACAAATAAAATAAAATGTAAGAACTTTTGAAAATATAAAAACTAAAAGGAACTACACCCACTCTAAAAATCAAATAAAACAAATTACAAAACACAAATGAAAGAAAAATAAACTACTTTGTATAATAGTAGATAATCAAACATAAGTCCATGACATGATACTACTCCGTCTCTCTCTCTCTTTTTCTGTGTCCGATTCTTTTGCCCAATCCGGCATTTGTGCCCCCAAACTGGAAGTAATTATTCACAAAAAATATTCCAAATAATAATTCAATCAATACTTAACAGAAAACCATAAATGACTAGATTTATATGGAAACATATGCACATTCATATAGTAATAAACTCAAACAAAAATTGCCCATTTTAGTTGTCATGGCAGCAATACTAGCGCCAGCTACACTTGAGACTTGGGTGATTTAGCAAGCAACTGGGCAGGTGCAGACACCCGAGTTATCTATGAATGCTTCCTTTTTGGACATTCAATCTATTTTGACCATTCTCTCATCTCATACAAAATGGTAGTCCACCATATGGCTTTGTATGTAATGACTTAAAAGTGTTGCTCAAGCCTTATGAAAATGACAACAACAAAAAAAACTTCGTTAAGTGACTAGGATTCTCAGGAACGTTGATATGATGAATGAAGAAGAATTCTCAGACAGGTACACTCCTGGTTTGTGTTGAAAGTCCACAACAATTCCTGTAGATGTAATAACATGGAGTCCCAAAACCTTTGTCTAAATAACGCTAACTCTACACAGAAAAAGTGTTTTGAACACATTACTGAATGGCATGCTTGTGTTGTCAAACCTTCCACTTCCTGAGTCCCCGCAAAACCCCAAACCACTTCCTACACAACTACACACACGTGGGTGCTGGTTAGAGGGTTACGTGGCTACCATTGGTTGCTGCACCTGGACTAAAATTAAAGCAGTGGTGTTGCCCTGGAAACTACGTCAGTGTTAACCCTTTGCTTATGAGGCCGGGGATTCACACTCACACACACACACACACACCGACACTTGGGCACGCCATTTTAAATATTTTCCCACTGAGAGGAAGTCTTGACCGTGAGAAAGCAAACCAACTCTGTCTGTAACCTGTTGTGCTAGTAATCTCTTAATTAACGTACTCGCTAAACAGCAGCAAAGGAAGAAAACACTAAAGCATTCACCAAGACTAAGACGATCCGGACTTGTTAATGCATAAGCATTTTTTTTTTTATTCTCGCATTAGTGTTTGTCTTTTGGTAATCAGATAGGAGTCTGACAGAGAAACAAGATTTTCAGGAGATAAACTAAACTGAACTGCTGATGAGCATATAGCAACCGTAACCATCAACAAACTCAGCTCAGGAAAGTACACCAATATGTTCAAGCAACAAAAAATGTTCCCACTAATCAAAGGATGCTAACCACATTGTTCAGGCACCGCATCAAATTGAGATGTGATTTATAAATATAAATTACTCATATTACAACATCCCCGACGGCTGTAATTTTGATGTCGTGCAGTTCAACAGTCATGCTCATAACTGCAACTGCTTTGCATTCGATGTACAGGGCAGCCTACGTGTGTCCGCACGATGGCCGTTTCTTTTTCCAAGAAGGTGTTTCTCTGACAACTTGTTTCCTAAAGTATGTCCTTAACAATCATCTGTCGAATTCTCACCCCTTGGAACATCCTACCCGCAAACCACATTTTCCAGATACCAAGTGTGAAAAGCGCATTTAGACCGGCGGATCTCAGCGGGAACGTGCCGCAATTTGGTAAGCTTTACAAACCCGGCGGTGCGCATGCGTGACCCACTAACTTTTACTCCCTTTACCTCATTTGACTCCACAACCTACTCTCGGAAGGACGCCACGCCCCCTCCTGAGCCCGAATCTAGGGTTCCTCCTTCTCTTCCCTCCTTCTCTCCTCGGCCTCTTGTATCTCCACATGCTTGGCGCTGGCGCCAATCAGCGGGCAGCGTGGGACGCTTTAAACTGAGGACGCCGCTACACATCAATAAGCCTCCCAGCGGCTTGGAGATGGAACTCAACTTGTAATACGAGCCACTTGCGAAGAAATGGAAATGAGATGTGGAAAAACAGAGCCCAGTACGTTTTTCTACACCTGGATGATGATTGGACCAGCATAATGAGATTTTCTTTTTGATGAGGACTTTAACGTAACAGCGACAACGATGTTCGATCCACGCTCAAGTAGCAACTGGGCTGTAATTTGTTTCCTCATTTAGGTTTGTATTCGCAATTCATTAGGATACATAAAGACACAAAAAGGAATGCAATCAGCTAGACAAACATGTTGTCGTTGGGTGCACAAATGATCACCTTTGCACCTCTGCGTGCTTCAATTACAACAGCAACACACAAGCACGGCAACAAAACTCGGTGTGCTCTCTTACCTCAGCTGCCACTTGAGGGTTCCCCGAGCAGCCTGGACTGTTGTCTTCCAAATATTGCACCTTTCAAGCCATTTCACACACCGGGGGGGAGGAAAGGGTGGAAGGATAGAGAGAGGGGATGGGAGGGAGAATAACAATCAATAGAATAATGCGACAGGAGCCATTTTCAAACCACCTGCCATTAAGGAGAGTGGTTTTACAGATTAAAACATCCAAATCTGTCAACCTAAATTATTATCACACAAATGTGTTATCTCTGATATGGACTCGAACAGCAAGCCGGTATTTCTTTCTTCTGCTTGGACAGATAATGGCAAGTAGATTTAAATACACAATTATGGAAGATCTCAAGCGAGTGCAGGCCACTCAATTCTCAACTCTTCTTAACATCTAAGAGTCACTAAATATCGTCCGAAACAAAAGGGCAGTCTTCACAGTGGTTAAAACAAAAGATCGTCTCCTAAGCCACAGGCTGGTCCGCTTGTCTACATAGCAACAAAATGATGTGTTTTGTGTCAAGACACTCATCAAGTCCCGCCAACCTCTTCTCCCCCCTCCCTTTTCCACCACCCACCTTTCAATCCTGAAACAGTGTGGATCTATCGTGAGGAATATTTACCCTCCAAGTCTCACAGCTGCCTTGCTTTGTATTCCTTCATCCGTTTGCAGAATCCCCATCAGAAAAGGAACCAAGATTCCAGCTTCCCCTCGTCGTCACCTCTATCCCTCCAGAGCTTTCTTCTCTTTCTTTCTACTGCACACTCCTCCTTCAGTCTTTCTCTCTCTCTCTCTCTCTCCCCCTCTCTCGCTCTCTCTCTCTCTGTGTTCCAACAGCTCATTCAGGAAGCCATCTTGTGTTTTTAATCTGGTTTTGCCGGAGCCCTCGTACACACGCTCTATCTCTCTTCCCCTCGCTCTCTCACTCTACCCTCCTCCCTTGCTCTCAATCCCTTG
Source organism: Idiotropiscis lumnitzeri (assembly GCF_059441095.1). Taxonomy (NCBI): domain Eukaryota; kingdom Metazoa; phylum Chordata; class Actinopteri; order Syngnathiformes; family Syngnathidae; genus Idiotropiscis; species Idiotropiscis lumnitzeri. The sequence goes on along the minus strand of NC_142391.1, from coordinate 40,979,036 downwards.
TAGGTCGACTCTGCACATGCACACAAACACACGCACGCACTGTGTTTTTTTCTCTTTTTCTGCACACAGATTTTGAGCATCATCCCAACGACCCCCTCCTCCTCTTTCGCGCTTCAAACATACACATTATGCACACACACAAGCACACACGCACACACACACAGACACACACACATGACATCACGTTCGCCATAGTGCACAAAAGCAGCCCATCCACCAATCAGAAGCCAGGCTGGGCTCTGCTGCTAGGGTGAAATTGAAGGAGCGCAAGGGAGTGCAGCTTGAGGAAGGAATGGACGCTAGTAAAAAAAAAAAGAGGAGGTTAAAATAGAAAAGGGAAAGGGTCGTTGAGTGAGCGTTGTTCAACACCGTAAAAGAGTGCTGATATAAAGACACGGGGTAAAGGTGGAAGGGAGGTGTGTGAGCGTGAACGTGCGTGGGGTGGGGAGGGGGGGTGGATGGTTGCTTGGTAATCTCTATGTCTCCTGTCAATTATCTCTTCAAGCTCGCCTTCCCTAAACAATGCCTCTGGTATGTGGTATCAAGCACCATCTGTGTCAGGGCTGCCTGCAATAACTGGACTGGACTGCACTACACATTGCACACTCCAACACACACACGCACAAATGCACGCAGCAATACAGTTTGCCTCCGACACGCAAAAAGTCCCCTCTGATGACTCAGAGCAAGCCATGATGAGCAAAGAAAAGATAAGTAGGCAGTTGTACAAAGGTGCCGAGATTATAAATCATCAGGTGTAATTGCATCTGCAACCTGTTTGTCATTTGGTCTACCTTTCCAATCCAGACTCGCGTAAACTCACATGCTCGCCAAAGACCGCGCAAAATCTGTCACCGGGTAAACTGGACGTCTTGTCTCTTTAAATTGTACCTCGACCGCTTTGTTCAAATGGGAATGCAGCTTAAAATTGCTGCAGGATAGTCTGTTCAGTAATGTCCAGATGCATTTACATGCAAATGCTAAACTGGATGTCGCCGGCAGACAAGATGAAGTCTGTGTCCAACTAGCAACGGCACATCGGAAGGATGTGAAAAGACAGCGAGTGAGAGGTAGACCGAGGAGACGCGCGAAAATGAGGAAGGGATGTGAACTGCGGCGAGGCGAGGTGAGGCGAGACAGTCCCGCAGTGACACAGCAGTCGTAGTGGCTGTCTGACGTGCTCGAATGGTACGGGAAATCCCCTCTGCTGACGTCACAGGGGTCACGTGGGGGAATGTGTGCGATTCCGTGTGTGTTTACGGGGAGCGGAGGCGTGTTTGTGGTAAGCGTAGACGCGGAGAGCGCGCCGATAGCGCCGCTATTGCAGAAAAGACGCTTGCAGGTGGACCAAGTCACCTAAGTTCCAACTTCCCATCCAAATAAGAATTGCTGTAGTAAACTATAACTCTTAACATGTGCAATTCATTTTAAAGTATATTCAAGAAATGTGAGAAATGTGGCCATGCTGAATTATCCCACATAAATTCAGACAAAGTTAAAAAAATTAAAAGTTAAGGATTCAGAATTTTCGAGTGAAATTTCTGGCTGAACCTAAAATGCACCAGAACTGCATTTGACCTTCTCTTAACTATTAAATATACAACTGTTCATTGTGTACTTTCTGTTCTCTAACCAGGAGTTGAACTGCAAAATTCACAGCAGCTGTTTGATCATCGAACAGACCAAAAAACTTTGACAAAAGGACGTCCACTTCGATGCCTTTCTGTGACTCTTCCAGTCTCCAGTCTTTATATGTGATGACACTCTGTGACACTCTAAGCTTTGTGGCCACTTCCTTTCGAGCACATCCTGTTTGAAGTCTCAGAACTGCGGTGTTGTTTTGGTCTCAGGATCCCAAAATGTGAACAGCATGAAGAAGACGACTGCTTAAATTCCAATTGTAATTGAACCAGGACAAATTCATGCTATGAAGTTTGCTTTTCAGCTCCTTGTCAGAGAACAAAATTGTGCAAGAACTGTTGTACACATGAATTCCAAAAAGTTTAAGGTCAAATGAACGATTAACTGTGAAAATTATAGTCTATTTTGGGTTCATCTTGAAATTTTACCAAAACTGAAATACTCTGAATTTTTGGTGATTATTTTATAGGCCACACATTTATCCAATAAATGGGACTTTCAGAAGTACCAGCCAACAACATGAATTAGCAACAACACAAGGATGTTGTCATATCTCAAGTGAAAAATGGTTAACTGAAATTGGCTAGAGTTCTTTCAGAGGTCAGGGGTTCAAAAATGTGGAGGCAGTAAACTTCTATTACCCAACAGCAAGAGAACCTCGGGAAAGACAATGGCCACAATTTGGAGCACTCTTTGAATATGCCCGTTTACCTCTCAGCCACTGACTGACCTCTCAAATTGCAGAGGCTGACTGTAGATATGGTCAAAGGCCAACCAACTAATGACAAATGCTAGTACTATTTCCTCTGACATGAATATTCCAAACATGAAGTTCTGAAGAACACATTTCAGTGAACAAACAACTGCCATTTTGCAGGAAAGCCTTGAGGGGGTTGCGTGAAGCACCCGGACAGCAAAACAAGACAGGACAGGTCTGAACAGTGCTGATGAGAACCCTTATTTCCTGTTTGTGGCTAAACAAACCGTGTTTCCGTTCTTTGAAACTTGAAGTGATCCTCAACCCCGACACGTTCCTCCCGCCTCTACGTCACGATGTTAACAGCCTCTAATAATCTAAGAACTGGTTAAACAAATTCAAACAATGCACGCTAGTATTTTTCATGCACAAGTTGGTGTATCTGCAATTATTTACTGAATTGAGGCATGAAATAATGTAGAGGTGCAACGATTAATCCAACAACTAATCGCTGATCAAAATAATTAATAATTATCTTGAGAATTATCTTAGTTTAAAACTGGCCAAATCCTTGCAATTTCTGCCACACAAAAGTTAATGTCACATATCTGTAGTCCTCCATGAAAGCAGACTTATTATCTTTATGCCAAATCAACATAAAACATTTGCAACCTTTCTCCTTCTTCTTGCCCTCTTCTACTTCTTCATTTTATAGCTGGACTACAGCTCTTTGGTGGATCCCGCCACCTACTGTAAAAGAATTGCAAATAAACTTGGCAGACATCGACAATAGGTTAAAGCTGCGATTCTGGCAACATACTTCCATATATAGAGTCCACACGAAGCAACCCCGGTGTGTATTCATCCCGGCAAACAAATATGCGAGACACGTGTTTCCTTCCGTCAGTGAAATGGGAGTGACAAACTGAGAAAGTCCGTCAGTACTGTCAGTCACGGACTGACAGACCTTCAATAATTACTGACAGAATGCCCATATATATATATATATATATATATATATATATATATATTGCATGTTCTCCCCGTGCCTGTGCGGTTTTTCTGGGTACTCCGATTTCCTCCCTCATTCCAAAAACATGCATAGTAGTTTAATGGAATATTCAACTGTCCTTGCGTTTTGGCTGCCAACGAGTCCAGGGTCTACCCCACCTACTGCCTGAAGGAGGCCGGGATCAAGCGCCGGCAGAAATATTTAAAAAACAATTTTAAGAAATCTTGAAAAAATAAGTGAGCTCGACGATATAAAAAACATTCATCTTCTATCAATTACCATGTAAAGGAACTTTGTCTTTCTCAACGTTTCAAGTCAACTTGTCATGATCTTGTAATGTAAACTGTGTTTCAATCCATTCATACTTGTGAATCATGAGTTGAGGAGCCCAGTCAAGTTTTTCCTGTTTCTCCCCAACTGATGACTGTTCATTGCATCTTCCTCCTTCTTGACTTGAAAACCCATCCCCCGCCTTTTCAGACCCCGATGCACATACAAACACATTTAGCCACGCGCGCGCACACACTGCACACTTGTAAATGTGCACTCTTTCTTCACACACCCACACACACAAACACAAAATAGCTTAAGGTTAACCCCCACCCTCAGTTGAAGCCTCGGAGGTCAAAGGACAAAGCAGAGGCAAATAGAGGAATTCTCCTGTGCGGTTGCCTGCACAGCTCCTCAACCATGCTCACACAGATACACACACCCTATTCACAGGACCCTGGTAATTGGAGCTGTTAAGAAAATTGACTCAGAATACGTGGCTACGACTATTACACCATAACACACACAGTGAAGCAGAAATTCGTACAAACACGTTAGATCTATGTTTTAAATGATTATTTGGAGAATATTTACTTCGGTACTTAGGCCACCTAAGGTTGTCACTGCACCTAAGGTAAAATTTTGTTTGTTATGTGAACAACTAAATAAAAAGATCGGATATAGCAAACAATCCGAAAAGGTTAAGAGTGTCAACGAAGTCTGAGAGTCCTGAAGGGATGCATCATACTCCACTTTTTCATCTGATGTCAATTCATAAATCACAACAACATCAAACAAACCAAACTTTAACAAATATTAGATTCCTACTCACCTCGCAGGTGTCCCGTCTTCTTTTCAGCTCTTCACATTTGCGCAGCTTGCAGATCTGCTTACCCGTCTTGCGGTTCAGACAGTTAACACAGGCACCGCAGTTCTCTTTGCGAAGGCAAGGGGTGCAGGCACCACATTTTCTCCTCCTCTTCTTTTGGGGGTCAAAAGTGGCATCCAGTCGGTTGTCGGTGAGAGACAGGGAGAAGAGGCCGGCTTGCTGGTGCTCGCTCTCTATGTACTTGGTCAGCGGGGACGTCTTGGCTAGTGATTTTATATTAGCAGGATGATTAGGAACTTCACTGCTGGAAAAATCGTAGACGTCCTGAGAAGGTGGACCAGGCGCTGCCCTGATCTTTGACATTATATCCTATGCTGTGTCAAGATTTTTAAGGATTTTAACACTGCTTTGCTATGAAATAAAAAAAAAAATATTAAAAAGCCAATGCTACATGTGGTTTCATTTTAAAATATAAACCAGCCTGAAAACAACTCCTTAAAGCTTGTCATATTCATGTAAATGTCCATCCTGATGGCCTTGCGGAATCGTTTCTTGCTACCCTGAAGCATGGTTGGTGGTCCAATAGAGTTTGGGCAGAAAAACTGCCTCTTGCGGCGTCATGGTTGTGCCTGGATCAACCTAGACAGAAGTCAAAGGAAAATAACAATGGAGCAAATTCCATCATTCATTTGTGAAAACAAAATGTAGTTTTTCTTTGCAAACTGTGCTACAAAGAAACTTTTCACCAACACTTGGTATTACTCAACAACACTTTGATAAATCTGGATAACTAGACAAAGTCAGTCAGCTTTGACCGACAAAAGAAGTCAGTGGCGGACAAGATAGTTCAGGCTCATCTTAAACTAGAAATCTTCAATCCTGTTCCTTGATTCAAATGGTCAGGATTTGCAGATCTTGCAGATTATCTGATCATTTCAGTCAGATGTGTTGCAGCAGGGAGAGATGAAAAACAGGCAGGACGGCGGACCGCAAGGAACAGGATTGAAGATTTCTGTCTTAAACTATCCCCTTCATTACAATACAAGCAAATGGAGTTGTAACAATAAAATAACTCACCTTAAAGAATGTACTCAGACTTTTTGCTTTCTAAGCACAGCGGTCACAATTTGGTTCATGGCCTTAAAGGTTCTATTTTTATTTTTTGGAGAAGCTGCTATGTTTAACCACAGACCCCACATGGACAAGTCTCCCAGAAGAAATAATGAAAGGGGGGATGATGTGCTGATGCGTGGATGCCGCGCACCGTCCTCTTTGTCTCGTGGTCACTCTTTCCAGTCTACCATCAATAAAAGCTGAATTGTTCTGAGAAACGCCACATTTTCTTTTGCAAGAACTGAATGTGTTTTCACCTATATTAAAACCACAAATTTGAACTAGATGCCCTATTGGAGACACTTGTTCAACCCAACACAGCCAGTCACATTTATTTTGGCATGTAAATATGGTGAAAATATTTTAGTTTGAAGTTGTGCATTATCCTGTGTTATGATGGACAATATCATCAACAATACTCACAAGTGGCCAACCTCTGATCACCTTAAACTTACTCAAGGAAGAGTTCAATGTACTTAAATGTTCATGTTAGCTGATCTCTGTCCTATAGAACACCATGAGGTGCAACCAAATTTTTTCATCAATGATGTACAGCCTTCAAATCTGCAGCAACTGGATATTACAATAGCAATATGCAATTCCAGCTGCATAGCGAGCAACCCATCCCAGTGGCCACACATAGAAAACTATCTTGTTTTTCCGCTGCACTGTACAAGCTCAACTCTACACATCTCAACTAACCTTGGTTTGCGGTATCAGTTTTACGCTCTAAACGGTGGGAAAGAGCGAAAACCATGAACAATTCAATTGGTATACTTTGTACAATAACAAACCACAAGCGAGGAAAAACAAGGACCCCCTATATCTATATCTCCATATGTAGGCAATGGTAAGGAAACTGATTTTATTTGAGAGAAGACTGAGGGCAGGGTTAGGGAAGAGGGTATGTTAAAAAGAAAAGTAGTGTTCCGCCACTGTAACGTAGTAGAATATTTTGAAGCGATCATTTATTCATTTATTTATTTTTTTATTACTGTGTACTGGGTTCATTTGGAGTTGCGCACCTTCTGTGCAGTGCCACGCTGTGCTGTAAAATGCTAATTAGCACTGAGGTCTACTAGAAAAGATACAGCGTAATTAAGTGTAAGACAACGAGGAGCTTGCTTTGAATGTCTCACTGCTCCGTATATGTGTTGACGTAGCAGTTGTTTGGTGGTTAGTAACAATTACCTTAACGTCTATGCTAATTTCCAGCTCCAGTGTTTTTATAGTGTTATTAGCAAACAGATTTTAATTAGACAAAACAACATGGTTTTGTTTGACAATATTTAATGTTGTTTTATTTTTATTTTCAGTTTAACAGTAAACAAAAGTGGAAGTGCCTTGAAGCAAGCACTCTTCGCATCTTTTTGGGGTAGCGTATGAGCAAATACGAGAGCGAAAGCTGGACCAAAGGAATACTGTTAAAAAAGTGTGTTAAATAGGTTTACATGTGTTTAAATTTTGTGCATCCCCCCAAAATAAACAGGCGCTTTCTGTAGACTTTGCGAGCTGAGAAGTAGCTTGTGGCGGAAAACCAGCAATACTGTGATATGGAATTAAGATCAAGTGCTTATAGAATGAGCAAGTACATTATCCTTTGGACTTAACAAAACCATTTTTACATAAAAGTGAGATGTTAGCTATGTAACGACATGAAGAAAATATATATTTTTCGTAAATATAGCTACAGAGGGACGATAAAATTACATAAATTCTGGTATAATTTGTGATATTAAACCAGCAAGTACTCAACAGAAGAGCCTAAAAGTACATTTACAGCGCGTCAAAAAGTTTGTAACAGCATCGTGTTCTCTTGGTCTGCCATCCGCAGAATTTAGCCCCCCGGGTGGCGCACGCCCTATCAAAGCAATCAGATATCAACAACAGCCGTCCTTAGATGTACATTAAGATAGCCTTTGTTATCTCCTGGCATTAGCATTCGCAATACACATCCATTAGAGTTACGTGTGGGCTAATTGCTCTTAGTGACAAAATGGGCACTTTCACTGGGTGTGAATGCGCACACATTGAGATACTAAAACCCGCACGTGTTCAAAGTAAACGGTCCAAATCAATTAAGGGTATTCTTTGAGGTAGCGCCGTAATACCCGAGGCTTTAATAGAAAGACGTTGAGTTGAACATTTCTTTAGAAACGTCCACATTTCGGTGTGTGGGAAAAAACGCAGCAAACACGTAAATACAATATCACGAGCCTCTTGCGTGAATGTAGGCCGAGGATTAAAAACATCACATGTACTGTAATGCATAAAAGAAATAACATTTACCTGATGTGACCTAATTGAGTTGGTAGAGATTTCAGCTTTCTGTCGTTAAAATTAAAAATAATAAAGCAGGGGAAATGTGAAAAATGGGACGTCGAGCAAAAAAAAACAAACAAAAAAACCCTCAAAAGTAAAACAAAAAACTAGTTTTCGGCCAATGCGCTCTGATATAGTCGACACCGAGGTGGCAATCGAGGGGGAAAAGTTAGTAGCCTCGTGAACCACTAGGAAGGGGTGGGGGTGGACAGAGCGAGAGAGGTCATCTTCAGCAGGGTTGAAGTCATCAGTAAATTATGGGCTGGAGCTCTCTGCCAGATGAGGGAGGATGAGATGTGACCGCCGTCGTGTCAGTCAGCTGCTTTATATTTTGGACCACCGATTTTTTTTTTCCGGGGGTCCAATATTAGGAAACCTCTCAAAGTGGCCCTGCTCTACCACACAATAAATTCCGGATTATAATAAAAATGAGGAGATCCAATAAAATATGACCATTTTAATCTTTAGATAACTAACGTGATATTAATCAATATGTACTGCGACTGACTTACATTAGTTTGTTCAAGGTGCACCAAACGTTTTAAACCTCAAAATTACTTACCACTCCAAGTAAAATCTTAATGGCCAAAATTTAAATACAGTAATAGCGTTCTACAAAAATGATACTCAGATTTTATTTCCAAGAGGTACAATATTATTAAACATTGTTAATATTGCAAGACACTGTAACATTATTAAGTTAGAACATTCCATCGAATATCCAAACTGCTTCTCCTCACGAGGGTCACGAGCGTGCTGGAGCCTATCCCAACTGTCTTCAGATGGACGGGGTACACCTTCAACCGGTCGCCAGTCAATTGCACGGCACACGCAGACAAATAGACATTCACATTCACTATTACTACCATAATCACACCTAGGGACTATTAGTGCTGAATTAACCTTGCTACCATGCATGTTTTGGGGATGTGGGAGGAAACCAGAGTACCCGGAAAAAACCCATGCAGGCATAGAGAGACCATGAAAACTCCACACAGAAAGGCCAGAGCCCAGATTCGAACCGTCAACCTTTGCACTGTGAGACAGACCTGCTAACCAGTCTCCCTACATATGGCCCTGCACTAAAGTAAAATATGTAAATAACATATTGATTCAATTAAAATACATTGAAATTGCAGATAAATACCAAATAAAATGTGTGCCTAAATAAAAGATTGAAAGCAGTTCCAAAATATTTCATGTAAAAAGGTGAAACTAATATGACATTATGATCAGATAAAAAAAAAAAATCAATGATTATCGTGCACCAGAAGGCGCCGGTGTACCACTTGTGGTCCTCGTACTACACTTTGAGAAGCATTGTCAACCGGTACTTTACTTATACATGTTTTCCAACATGCAACATCTCAATTTTTTCATGTTCAGATTAAAATATTTGAATCCTTCTCAATGCTGCTTTGTTTTTCTTTATACTTTTGCTTGTTGCGGTATTAGTGGTGTTTATGTAGGATTGCTGCAGCTGTGACGATCTATTGTCCCTCGAGCGATGAATACATTTTATCTGTCTTGTGTAGCTCAGCAAGGGGTAGCGGCTCCTGCATTTGATTTCAGCCAGGCCAATGGCCATGTCTCGCAAAACTAAACAACAGGTTGATAAGCTATCCATTAAAATGTGTTCTGGTGTTCCAGATTTAGACATAGTGATTCGACAAAATGATGACGAGAATGTATAGTGTTACGTCAACAGAAAAAAATCTTTATTAACACTTGAGTAACAGAAACAAAAGACAAGACAAAAAAGTGCGCTGTCTTATTCATCGGAAGTAGTAGTCAATCTCAACACAGACAAGTTTAACCCCCCCCCCCCACACACACACACACACATTTCAAACATAGCAACCGCAAGCTGCTTCGAGCACTGTAACAGTTATGGTTGACAGATTTTTTTCTCTCCCGGGGTTAAAGGGTGGCTTGACGCATACACAGAGGGGGGGGGGGTGAAAAAATATTATGAACATATATTTAGAGTCTAAAATAAACTAACTAGGGCTACACAGATTTTGACGGGTCTATAGCACCCCCTAGCCCCCGTGTAGCACCATCCTTGATGGTGGAATGATTTCAGCTCAGTTACCATGGAAACCATGCGCTCATCATAAATAAGAAGACTACTATGAAAATCAGCTTCGTGTCCATTTCTAATTGAATTCAATAACAAATTCAGAATTTTTAAGACAATTCAACTCTCCTATGGTTGAATTATTGTGAATATTTTTAAATCTAACATTCGTCTTTGCTAAACATTCTTTTGTATGGACACATTTTAGCATTTTAACTTGCACTCCGATATTACTTTGTGATGCACACCAAAAAAATTCAGGCATGTAAAAAGAGAAGAGTGGAAGAGGCACGCAAATGGTGCTGCTACACTGGAGGTTCGAGATGGTATCTTGCTCAACGCACCCTGACATCAGCAAGCACAAGAGCATCTCTCCATCTAACTGCCATTCATACATTTTTGTCCGCAGTGACCTCTATCCCATGCCCGCCTTTTTTCATGGGGGGAATGAGCCCAATTTTGGGTGTTTTGGAGAACACGTCAGTAAAAATACAACTTTTCAAAGGAAACTCAATGTTTTTCAACAAATATGTAGGTCTACTCATTTATGTTGAGCACTATTTGGTTCCATGAAGATTACAACTAAAAATGGGTAGGTATTATTATACAAATTGTTAAACTACACATGGTGTATTTGAGTCCATATTTGTGGGAGGCTAAGCACATATTTTGCTCATTTGGGTGAAAGTAATTGTATTCATTCTGCAGTTTTGCCGGGATGAAAATATTGTATCTATGACCAAACAATTGTGTTGACTGTCTGTCGCAGTTTACAGGTGCCCTCAAGCATCTCTGCAGGAACTGAGAATAAAAGAAACAATTGTATCGTCTGCAGTCTTGCAGAACACCATGGTGGAAAAGTAGTCCAGACAGGAGTCAGTAACACCAGGCCAACTTCATTCGCATTGTACTTTTTGCTTCAGCAGACATGCATGACCGTAAATGGCTTGTTGTATACTTGTATGCCAGTGTATATGCTAGTGACAACAAACAAAACTTTCAAAGCAAATCACATGAAATGAATTGGGAAGGAAAATAATAAATAGAGGGGTAAAAATGCATACCAAGACAGCAGCAGGCAAGTTTTCATGGAAACAAATAAGCTATGAACTCAGTAACTGCATTATTTATCAAATGTAGGGATAATTTGAAAGTCTGTTTTTATCTATATTGAAGAGCACCTATGCTACCATTGCTCTGGTAGCTTGGAATGGCTAAATGATTAATAAATATGAAGTTAGCGGAGTGAATTACTAGTATTTGTAAAGATATCATGGACCAGCTCGAATAGAAAAGGGCTTAGGCTGTGCCACCTGGTTCAAGCATTTGATGACTGTTGGTAATTTGTTGCTATCTTTAGCCTTCTAATTGTGGGGTTAAATCCTGTAATGTACGTAATCGTGCACACAACAAATCTCATCACATCACAACCCTCCTCACAGTTCCAAGGAGGTTTGGTCCATTTTGAGCATAAGATGTTCTCATGTCCGGACCTGGAACTTGCCAGCCTTGGTCATGTACTTGATGCCTTTGAAAGGTTTATACTTCTCCCCGTACATGTCCAGGCGGTTCACCTTCAGCCCTGTTCAAAAGGACCAATAATAAATTAATAGTATGCGTCTATCTATATCTATCTAGCTCTCTATATATCAATCAATCAATCAATATATATATATATATATATATATATATATATATATTTTATATATATTTAAGATGGTCATAAAATGTAAATATCAAACATCTATCTATCCATCTACACATTTTATTCAGTTTCCATTCATCTGATATATAAGACCAAGACTACCTGAGTAAACATAAAATGCATTTTTTAATGGTGATTTTTGTATGAAAAAGAAAACTGCCCCCTAAATTGAATATGTTGGGCAAACCTCAGCAGCAAAGACTGAAATCAAGCATTTTCTATAACTCGCAATGAGTCTTTTACACATCTGTAGCTATATTTTGGCAAACTGTACTTTGCAGATTTGCATAAGCGTAAACCTAAACTTAAAAAAATAAACGATGAAACCTGGAGTATAAGAGAAAAAGCAAAGACATTTTTAAATCACCATAAAAAATAGCTTTATAGACAAATAAAGTAATCATCGCATAAAATTTGCTGTTGACCAGTATTGTTTGTCACAGCACTAATATCCACTGCCTCATTTTAATGGCATAGTTACAAATGAAACGAACGAAACCAGAACATTTTTGCTCAGGTTTCAGTCAGATTTAAAAGCACATATAGTCTAATAAACTGATTGTACATTGCAATTGTTTGTCTTAAAAATGCATGTAATGATGTGGCAACAAATCTTACAACCCATTTTACAAATCATTTTAAAATTAATAATTACTTTGGTGCCATCTAGTGGCTGTTGTTCAACAGTGCAAGCACTTGTTATCAGGCGGGCATTAGCTGTGAAGGCGTTCTGATAAGGGCTGCAAATGTAAATGGATGCAATATAACGATGGCGTGTGGCATGTGCGTGTGCGCGTGTGTCTGAGCGAACCTGAGATGGCCATCTGCTGGATTTTGAACTGGATGTTGATGGTAGGGTTCTCATCGGGTTTGGAAGCTCCCGCCTGCAGACTCATGGTGCCTTTCAAGCTGGGAAGCTTCTGGGGGTTGATCTTGCCAACATCCCAAGTCAACAACTGACCAAAACACACAGCCAAATGGTCGTGTTGCAACACAAACATGTGGCATTAGTACACTGCATATCATAGGTATCCCTTTTCATTCCATGTGTTGTCACTTATTAGTTACTGTTCATACCTTTGTGACTGGGTCAAAAGTGTATGTTCCCTGGGAGGGGTTAAGATTGGCGTTGAGAACTCCCCGAGGAAGCTGACTGCTGACTAGCACCGACTCCACAGCCTTGCCCATGGTCTGCTTGGGGCCTAGTGTCAGATCGAATCGCCCTTGGGAGCTTCCTTCACGGAAAGTAATGTTGTGCTTGACGTACACCGGAATTGCCACAAGGCTAAAGAGGCAGGAATATGAAACCAAGAATGTTATGTATTGCAATTCTATTGCTTCATAATGACATAACAGGGGGTCCTCAGTTTAAGATTGAGTTCCGTTCCTACGGTGGCAATGTAATCCAAATTTGTATGTGTGAGTGAGTGCCATTCATAACCATGAAACCTTTTACAATGGCCACCATAAACCAAGGATCCCTGTAGTTGAAGTCTAGCAACTAATTTGTGACATGTACATAGTATAAAAAAAACACCAACTTTTGAGAGCTGACGTGATAGGAAAGTAACCGGAAGTTTCCATCAGGAGGGATGAAGGAGAGGATCCGCTCAGCCTCCCATCGCTTGAATCGAACACACGGATGAAAACTGACATCATCCAGCAACCGAGGATTCTAACAATAGGAGCAAGGAAGTTTGTTAGAAACATGTACGAGACTTTTAGACGCTATTTACAAACATCTCATTTAGGATTTATTTAGAGCCTGCAAGTCCAAGTGCGCAATTCTGATTTATGCGCTTTTTGTGCCACATAACATTTTTTATTCCCGCTGCACAAAGTAGTTAATTGTGCACTGTTTGACTCTCTTAAGTCAGTATCATTGAAAGCCAGCGACTTAAATGTAAAAAGATCACCACTATTTGCTGCTAGGAAATGTTTCCACCAACACTGTCATGACCCGTGTCTGCCACGTCAGTGTTTTTGTTGTTATTTTCTTCCCTCCTTCCTGCCATGTGCCTTTTGTTATTGTTTTCATCACCTCCCTGCCATGTGCCTTTGTTATTGTTTTCGTTCTCACCAGCTACGCACCTGTTCCTAGTCATCATCACGCACCTGTTCCTAGTCATCATCACGCACCTGCTTCCCATCTGCTCCCCTAAGTACCCGGACTATTTAAACCTTCCAGACCGACAACGCAGTGTCGGGTCATTACCCTGTTTGCCTCCTGTTGCCACGTCACCTCGGACTCTCACGACTTGCTCCCGTTGTTGCACTTGTCTTCGTTCCCTGTCCGCCTGGCTCGTTCCCGTCTCGTGTTTGGTCCTTGTCATCGTCCAGTTAGTCTTGTTCAGTTGCCTGTGTTGTTTATTTGCCCACGCCCCGTTGTTCGTCCCCACCAATCTCCACAATAAATCTCCTTAAAGCTTCACCTACCCCTGCTTCCTCGCTTCTTGGGTCCACCTCCTCATCGCCGCAAGGCGACTCTTGACAGAATGACCCGACCTCGAAAGAAGGACCCAGCGAGGGGCTCGCGGCGTCATGGACACCGCCGCACGGACCCCCCCCACCAACCCGCCGATCAGCTCAGCGCCACGTCTGCCACGCTACCCGCTTCCCCAGATTACGAGGACTTGTTCGAAAAGACCGCCTACCTTTTGGACTCCCGCCGCGCTGAGCTGGGCGCACGACTGGCCCAGATAGCGGAGCAGGTGGCCTCGATCGCGGAGAAGGGCGCCGCCGCGGTACCACCCCGGGAGACTATCATGGAGCTGACAGCTCAGATGGTGGAGCTGGAGGTCAAGATGGTGGAGAGCATGAGGCTGGCACAGCTGGCCGACCGACAGCTGGCTGAAAGGCGTCCCGCCTCCACGTCATCTGCAGCAACCCACGTCGCCTCCACGTCCGTAGCAGCAACCCCCGTCGCCTCCACGTCAGCTGCAGCAACCCATGCAGCCCCCACGTCAGCTGCACCGACCGTGCAGCCTCCGGTGCCTGCCCCTCACCAGCCTGCCGACCAGCCCCGTACCTCGTCTTCCTTTCACGGTAACGCCCTCGTCTTCCTTCCCGACCTTCCTCCACACTGTACCATTGATTCCGATTACGACGACAATTTTGATCACCAGGCCAATTCACCCACTCACGCTTTAGTTGATAATGATTTAGCAGATGATTCTGAGCACTATGCCCCGCACGTTTTTGTCGACTCGGATCACGAGTACGATGCAGACCACATCTACGCCTTGTTAGACGCTCAGCGCCACCCGGACACAGTTAGTACCAGTCACTTTTTCCCCCCCGAACCATTCCTGACACCTTTTTCGTTTGAGTCTTCCAAGACCACCTCCCAATCCACCTCGCGCACTTCACGTCCCAAATCACGTAGATCACGGCCACGTCGTTCCCCTCGTTCACCATCGGTTTTAGCACCTGCTCACGTTCCCCTGGCACCCCCTAGCTCGCGTTCACCAGCCCCTGTAACCTTGGTCCCGCGTGTTCCCCATTCCCCTGATTCCCTATGGCGGCAGGCTGATAGGGATCAGGGCCCCCGGTTCGGCTGTGCCCGGACCGACTGCTGCATCCGGCCCTCTGTCGCCCCCCCGCCAGCTAATGAGCTTTGTCCCGGCTCCTCTCCAGCCGCAGCGTCCCATCCCGGCTCTCTGCCAGCTGCTGAGCCCCGTCTCAGCTCCCCGCTAGCTGCTGAGCCCCGTTCCGGTTCCTCCCCAGCTGCTGAGCCCCTTTTCGGCTCCCCGCCAGCTGCTGAGTCCCGTCCCGGCTCCTCTCCAGCCGCAGCGTCCCGTCCGGGCTCTCTGCCAGCTGCTGAGCCCCGTCTCAGCTCCCCGCTAGCTGCTGAGCCCCGTTCCGGCTCCTCCCCAGCTGCTGAGCCCCTTCCCGGCTCCCCGCCAGCTGCTGAGCCCCTTCCCGGCTCCCCGCCAGCTGCTGAGCCCCTTCCCGGCTCCCCGCCAGCTGCCGAGCCCCTTCCCGGCTCCCCGCCAGCTGCCGAGCCCCGTTCCGGTTCCCCGCCAGCTGCCGCGCCCCGTGCCGGCTCCCCGCCAGCAGATGAGTCCCGTTCCGGCTCCCCGCCAGATGATAAGCCCCGTCCCGGTTCCCCCCGAGCTGCTGGGGCCTGTTCTGGCCTCCCGAGAGCTGCTGACCCCCGCTCCGGCGCCTCGCCAGCGCTTCAAGTTCCTGTTCCGGCGGAGCACGTCCTGCGTCCGCCACCAGTCCCTGTTCCGGCGGAGCACGCCCTGCGTCCGCCACCAGTCCCTGTTCCGGCGGAGCACGCCATGCGTCCGCCACAAGTCCCAGTTCTGGCGGAGCACGTTCGGCGTCCGCCACAAGTCC
Source organism: Idiotropiscis lumnitzeri (assembly GCF_059441095.1). NCBI lineage: Eukaryota > Metazoa > Chordata > Actinopteri > Syngnathiformes > Syngnathidae > Idiotropiscis > Idiotropiscis lumnitzeri. Next base: position 40,963,023 of record NC_142391.1, on the reverse strand, counting down.
CTGGTCCGGCGGAGCACGCCCTGCGTCCGCCACCAGTCCCTGTTCCGGCGGAGCACGTCCTGCGTCCGCCACAAGTCCCTGTTCCGGCGGAGCACGTCCTGCGTCCGCCACAAGTCCCTATCCCGGCGGAGCACGCCCTGTGTCCGCCATCAGTCCCTGTTCCGGCGGAGCACGCCCTGCGTCCGCCACCAGTCCCTGTTCCGGCGGAGCACGCCCTGCGTCCGCCACCAGTCCCTGTTCCGGCGGAGCACGCCATGCGTCCGCCACAAGTCCCAGTTCTGGCGGAGCACGTTCGGCGTCCGCCACAAGTCCCTGGTCCGGCGGAGCACGCCCTGCGTCCGCCACCAGTCCCTGTTCCGGCGGAGCACGTCCTGCGTCCGCCACAAGTCCCTGTTCCGGCGGAGCACGTCCTGCGTCCGCCACAAGTCCCTATCCCGGCGGAGCACGCCCTGTGTCCGCCATCAGTCCCTGTTCCTGCGGAGCACGCCATGCGTCCGCCACAAGTCCCTGTTCTGGCGGAGCACGTTCTGTGTCCGCCACAAGTCCCTGTTCTGGCGGAGCACGTTCTGTGTCCGCCACAAGTCCCTGTTCTGGCGGAGCACGTCCTGCGTCCGCCCCAAGTCCCTGTTCCGGCGGAGCACTCCATGCGTCCGCCCCAAGTCCCTGTTCCGGCGGAGCACGCCATGCCTCCGCCACAAGTCCCTGTTCCGGCGGAGCACGTCCTGCGTCCGCCACAAGTCCCTGTTCCGGCGGAGCACGCCATGCGTCCGTCCCCAGTCCCTGTTCCGGCGGAGCACGTTCTGCGTCCGTCCCCAGTCCCTGTTCCGGCGGAGCAGGCCCCGCGTCTGCCACAAGTCACAGTTCTGGCGGAGCACGCCTTGCGTCCGTCACAAGTCCCTGTCGCGGCGGAGCACGCCCTGCGTCCGCTACCAGTCCCGGTCCCCGCTGCGCCCGGCCCGCCGCGGCTCCAAGTCCCGTTCTCGGCGGCGTCCGATGAACCGCCGTCGCCTCTCGCCTCTGGCCCTGCGGTGCCAGATGAACCACCGCCACTTCTCGCCTCCGTGTCGGCGGCGTCCGACGATCCACGACCGCTCCAGATTCCTGCCTCAGCGGTGGACGATGACCAGCCGCCGCCTGCCGCCCTTGCCTCGGCGGCATCCGACGAACCGCCGCCACTCCACGTTCCTGTCTCAGCGGGGTTGGAGGACCAGCCGCCGTGCCACGTTCCGGTCTCGGCGGGGTTCGAGGACCAGCCGCCGCTCCACGTTCCTGTCTCGGCGGGGTTCGAGGACCAGCCGCCGCTCCACGTTCCTGTCCCGGCGGGGTGCGATGACCTGCCGCCGCTCCACGTTCCTGTCTCAGCGGGGTTCGAGGACCAGCCGCCGTGCCACGTTCCGGTCTCGGCGGGGTTCGAGGACCAGCCGCCACTCCACGTTCCTGTCTCGGCGGGGTTCGAGGACCAGCCGCCGCTCCACGTTCCTGTCTCGGCGGGGTTCGAGGACCAGCCGCCGCTCCACGTTCCTGTCCCGCGGGCACTCGACGATCATCCGCCGCTCCAAGTTCCCGTCCCGCCGGCGTTCGACGACCAGCCACAGCTCCACGTTCCTGCTTCGGCGGGGCTCGACGACCTGCCGCCGCTCCACGTTCCTGTCTCGGCGGGGTTCGACGACCAGCCGCCGCTCCACGTTCCTGACTCGGCGGGGCTGGACGACCAGCCGCCGCTCCACGTTCCGGTCTCGGGTGCGCCCGGACGTCCGCCTGAGTGTTCACGGGTGGACTTGTTGATCGGGCCTCCCGGACGCCCGCCTGAATGGCCCCGTCGGGACTTGCTGGTCTGGCCCCCTGGACATCCGCCAGACTGGCCTATTCCGCGGGCCTTGGTCCCGCCTCCCGGACGTCCGCCCGAATGGCCCCGTCGGGACTCGCTGGTCTGGCCCCCTGGACATCCGCCAGACCAGCCTAGTTCGCGGGCCTTGGTCCCGCCTCCCGGACGTCCGCCCGAATGGCCCCGTCGGGGCTCGCTGGTCTGGCCCCCTGGACATCCGCCAGACCGGCCTAGTTCGCGGGCCTTGGTCCCACCTACCGGCCCCCTTCCGCCCACCCTCGTTCTTGGACTTGGTTTCATTTTTGACTGTTTTCGTTTGGGACGTCTGGAAGCCGTCCCTTGAGGGGGGGGTACTGTCATGACCCGTGTCTGCCACGTCAGTGTTTTTGTTGTTATTTTCTTCCCTCCTTCCTGCCATGTGCCTTTTGTTATTGTTTTCATCACCTCCCTGCCATGTGCCTTTGTTATTGTTTTCGTTCTCACCAGCTACGCACCTGTTCCTAGTCATCATCACGCACCTGTTCCTAGTCATCATCACGCACCTGCTTCCCATCTGCTCCCCTAAGTACCCGGACTATTTAAACCTTCCAGACCGACAACGCAGTGTCGGGTCATTACCCTGTTTGCCTCCTGTTGCCACGTCACCTCGGACTCTCACGACTTGCTCCCGTTGTTGCACTTGTCTTCGTTCCCTGTCCGCCTGGCTCGTTCCCGTCTCGTGTTTGGTCCTTGTCATCGTCCAGTTAGTCTTGTTCAGTTGCCTGTGTTGTTTATTTGCCCACGCCCCGTTGTTCGTCCCCACCAATCTCCACAATAAATCTCCTTAAAGCTTCACCTACCCCTGCTTCCTCGCTTCTTGGGTCCACCTCCTCATCGCCGCAAGGCGACTCTTGACAAACACAGTCTCAAGCCACGTCACTCCTTGAATTAGTTTGAAAGCACTTACCATAAATGATAGTGTGAGGTCAGGCATGCCAGTCAGTTTGACGCATGCATCAATGACTCCCTGGATTTCTGCCGTTATGGTGGAACCTGTGTGTGTGTGGGGGGGAGGGGGGGGGGGGCAATTATATTACATCACAAACAAGTTGCTTATAGGTGCCTTGAGCTTCTCAAAATTTTACCTGACTTATCGATAATGGCGTCTATCTCCTCCACCACATCAAAATAGGCCTCATTGTTGGTGTATTTAACGCCAGTGCGTCGCCATGGTACCACTGACAGCTGGCCAGTGGGGAGCTGTTCACCCACATTGGTGCTGCCTGGGAATTGGTTAAATGTCATGCGGTAACTCAGACTGATGTATACAGAGTAATTGTTGATTGTCATTGTGTATTGATAAATGATATCACTAATTATAAACTTAGCTTGGAGCCCCCAACAAAATGGACCAGGTTTCTTCAAACAATATTGACCAGTAGGAAGTTCTTAACAATACTTTAGCCCCATAATGGACATTAAACATATCAAAATGAAAACTCAAGTTTAGAGCAAATTTATTAGAAAACCATTAACATGATTTGTTTCATGGAAACTGAAGCATCAGGAAACACTCAATGTGGACAGAATTTCAACGAGCTTATGACATTTTAACGCTTGAATGGGAAATGAATCTTAAACAAAATTAAAATTGTTAGATCCATCTTTGAGACATTTTATGAGGTGCTTGAGCATTGTGTGTATTGACGAATGCAAAAACATAAAACATGTCAGCATAGCTATAAATTTAGGGGATCTGTGGCATAAATCTGACATTGGAAAGAAATTCAGTAGTGTATTCAGACTAGGCTTCCTGTTTCCTCCCCCAACGATCACTACACCTGACAAACAAATGAGGTACTTGGACATTTCAATTTCAAGATATGAGAAGTGATCAAAAGTTAATTGAATTAGTATAGGAGAGAAAAAACAAAGGCGGGTGGCAATGTCAATGATGGAATACGTCATTCGCAGTGATGAATTAGAACAAGTTTCTTGGCGTGCTGTGAATTATAGGAGGGAAATTGGGGCACAATAAAATAGATGCACACATTGATGAACATGTAGATTCAATAACACAAGAACACAGGGGCCCAAAGAGGCAAACATTTCAGTAGCTCAGTCTTTAAAGATATGGCCTTTGGAGTTGGAGGACGCAGGTTTGAGTCCTGCTAAGGACAAAAAAATGTCAACTACTGTAGTTGCGGGAGAGATGCTCGTCTGCTTGTTGGCTACTGTCGAGGTGCCCTTGAGCAAGGCATCGTCTTCACCATCCTAGGTCAAGTGATGCGGCACTCTTTGCGCAATACTGTCACTCTGTGTGAGATTGGGTTTGATGGACACTTGATTTAAAGACTACGGAGGGACACTCAAGGCTTCATTGACAGCAGTCAGGAAGCAGACGAGCATATCTCTGGCTGCAGTGGGGCTCGAACCTTTACCCTCCAGTTTGGAGCACAATTCCTTACAGAGGAGCTTCAATCTCCCCAACAGCATGAATTGTTCCACTTTTTCAAGGGGTAAAGAAAATACTGGCAGCCAGTGTTGGAAATAATCGTACCTGTGATAGTGTTGACCATTGTGCGTAGAATGGTGGGAGGCTTGATTAGCTCTTTGAGGATGTTAGACTCAGTGGCCAGGGGAAAGCCATTGTCCAACATCTCCTCTAGTAGTTCATAGACCACGACAACATTGTCCTTGATGGCAGCCTCTGTGCACACACCAAAATAGTCCTGTTAAAAACAAAACATATTAATGGTTACAGTAATGGTAGAGTCGAACAAAACAACAGAACTTCAGGACACTTAATTAAAGGCAAAGAGAATACCCAACAAGAACCTGGAATGTGTCGACGACTCTGTGGAGGAACTCAATGACAAACAGCGGCGGCACCTCACTTTGTATGACCGCCACAAAGTATATGCGATGTCTAAGAACATTGATAAGGTAGTGGTGCGGGGTGGGGATCACAGGTGGGACGTTCTCCGGCTCACTGGCACGCTCCTGGGCCTCAAAGAAGTAGTCACAAACAGAGCGGCTCACCACACTCTTCCAGTGCTTCTCCAGGAAAATGTCTCCTGAGGAGTTGACTAGGAAGAGACTGTGGATCATCTTGACTGAATGCTACAAAATGGAAGACAAAAAGCACAAAGGAATCTCGGAAGTGTTGATAAAACATTTTGAGTGCTTATACATGACATAATGACCTCTCAAAATAATGTAATACATGTGTAGTCGGATACTCAACTCGTGAGAAGTCACCTAGACCAAGTACAGATACCACTAGTACTTTTAAAACAGAAGTACATTGTCATTGTAGTTGCAAGACAAGTACATCTATAAAATATTTTTTAAAAAGCAGTGTTTTAAGATTTCTGGAGTGTTTTTCTAAACAAACAAATAATAAAAAAAGAAGAAACAGTAACGTTAAGAGGAGTAGGATCTTAAAAATCTTATCAATACCCATCCCTAGTCTCACTCAAAGTTGATTTTACGCAAACTTTTTTTTTTTTTTTAATTCTTAATAATGGAAATCCTGAAATATGCCCAAAGGTTCGGAGAGTGGCTAATATTTTCAATGCAAATGTGAAGGTGGTCGATGACTGTTGTGGGGACAATACCCGAACCAGCTGGTGGACACCAAGTGGTAAGGCATGCAGTCAAGCTGAAGCAAAACTCAGGCATGGGAGGAGTTCAGCGAGACCACGGAGAACAATTTCCGGATAGCTTTGAGGAAATTGTAGTCCACTATCAGGCGTCTCAGTGGGGGGAAGCAATGCACCATTAACTCTCGGGATAGTGGAGATGGTGTGACGAGGACCTTGATTCGGCACGTTGTTAGTCGGTGGGGAGAATACTTCATATAGCTCCTCAATTCCACAGACACCAAGGAGAGAAGCTAACCGTAGAGGTTTATTTAAACGCCATTAGATGGCTAATTTACTATCCAAATCCGCTTATATTATTCTGGTCTTATTATGGTTGTATTTGTCTCATTATTTGTCTCCTTCTTACTGTGCGTCTCCTTCTCCCTGAACGTGTCCAATGCAAGTGAGTACGCACAGTTGGTCTTATAGAGATTGATGTATTGCCCCACCTCTTGTAATATGCCCCAGTAACAGGTGGGAGGCGCAGGTTAAGTGATGTCAGAATAAGGAAATACAGGCACGCTTAAATGCACAGTGCTGTCTCTTCCGCCACAGTTGGTAGTGGTGCTTTTAATGCGTTCTGAGGAAATTTTTGTCGTTTGCCCATTTCACAAGTAGGTTCATCGCACGCATGAGGGCCGATTCGCCGGACTAAAATCAACCTCCGGCCTTTCTTAAGCAAACCCTTTAAAATTTGTCACGCCACACACACGCCCCGAAAATGGGGTTCAGGCCGGGCTCGAGGGCCGGACCGTTCCGCCCCGGGGACGGACTGCTCAGCTCTGCAAACATGCAATATTAAAATATAAAGTTATAGTTCCTAATCAAACAACAGGGGAAAGAAATGGCGTAACAAAAGAATAATTATGGGGTTGGATCCTTGACACTTGATACGACAAACCACACCAAACAAAGCTGTTAGAAATTCCCCCTTCATTCAACGAACAACTCTTTCACCAACTCACATGACATTCTCAGCAGTTAGTGCGCTTGTGGAACCACAAAGTATTCACCAAATGAACACGTGACACATTTGTTGCGTAGTATGCCCGTATTTAGGTTGTCACCAAAATGTCAAAATGGCAGGCAGTTTAAAAAGCAACAATTGACAATGGAAAAAAATGAATAGCATTTTAATTTCTGATAAAAATGGAATCATTTCAGTTACACAAAATACTGGATTGTGAACAAGAACTCGTGGCAAGAGAGATCAAATAGGCTGCAATAACTAAATTACTATTGTTACTGTACCCTGGGAAAGCACATCTGCAAGTCTTTAGATAATTTGTGTTGGGTGAATATGACGAAAGAGACACAATTACGCGGACTAGCTTGAGCAGAATGATAACTCAGGAAAAGAACTAACGGCCTGAAAGCACAGTTAAACAGATTCCCTTGTAAAACGAAATGAGCAAAATATGGCGATTCAAAGTATGAAAATGGTGGGACAGTTTAAACGCCTGCAGCTCCATCTGTAATAAGATTCATCAGTTACCCCCTCCTCCTCTTGGGTGTCTCATGACAAGAGAGAAAAACGTCACCCACAACGCGAAATAAAAATACAATAAAACTATTATTACCCAGAAATTATAAGACCGATAAAACGCGATAGATTGACAAAACACTCACCTGACACAAAATTTTAGTCCTAGTCTCGAATTTCACTAGTTTTCATTGATATATGAAGCCGATGTCGCTTCGGTTAGAAGGATCAGCCTCTGGTAACAGGAAGCGGAGTAAAACAGCCAACCACAACCTGTGAAATTATCCGAAGCCCGCCTTTTCAACACGATCATTGGCTAAGAGAACGAAAAATGTGCTCCATTTACTTTGTGGCGATTGGGCAAGAGGAAAGTGACACCTAAGTAAATATGCTTGATGATTGGCCCAAATTAAAGCAGGGCTGACATTTTGTGTCCATAGTGTTCTCATTTTGTGGCGTTCACTCAACGACCAGGAAAAATATCCCGCAGCTAGAACGTTGTGAAAACATCTATACATCCATTATCAAAACCGCTTATCCAAATTACCTACAAAGACAAATTTAAATTATCTATGACGTTTTCTTTTCTCTCACTCAAAGTTGTATCCCTCACGCGTTTCTATCCTTATGCATGTTAATTAATCACTATATACATATCTATACATATACACATATATACATACACATATGTACATTTATTATTTATATATACACATATATATATATATATACATACACACATATATATATATATATATATGTATACATACACATATATATATACACACACATATATATATAAAATATTTTAACCCGGTTTTATTTACTTCCAAAATAATTTGCACATTTTCCCTTAACAAAAAGAAGTTTACTCAAGTATACGGTAAGTGAACTTGTTTTATACTAAAACAGAGGCAGTATGCTTTAAGTGTACTTTTTAAATACTAGGTTTTATAAACTTCACAGAAGTATGCTTAAGTATACTTGGCTTGTACTGAAAAGTATACAGAAAAGTCCAAGATAAACCTTTACTAATATGGAAGCTTAAAGTATACTCGTACCTTCTGTAAAGTACACAGGAAAAACACAAGGTTATAAGTATAGTTAATACTATGACTTACATCTATATGAAAGCATATAGTGTCAAATTGAAATACTGTACCATATCATCTGCACTCCAGCAGTGTTGGTTTGCAAGGCATGGTAACTTGAGAAGGATGTTTTGTTCTGGGATGATGTGTTAAAGATGTACAGATAATATGGTACAGTATTTCCAAAGTATGCAAATTATTTTGAAGTAAATCAAACTGAGTTAAAATATTTAACTGAGTAAAAAAAATGGAATCTAGTTAACGCTTTAATTTTAACTGCCCAAATAAATAAATATATTTATACATATACATGTGTGTGTGTATATATATGCGCATAACAGAATCACCTAAATAATGTCAAGAGAAACATGAATGGCTCAACATAATTTATTTTCATTTTATGTTAAAATGTACAGAGTTCTTTGAAAGTACTTGCTAAGAAAGTGGGTGGGACCGGATAAATGTAAATACATACAGGGACAGAGAAGAGAGTTGAGACTGCTGAGCACAGCACAGCACCCAGCCAAACACTCCTGTATTTATTTTGCACTCTCTCTTAGCATACAACGAAACATGTACAATTCCAAAGGATACAAAAAGGGAAGCGATATAAACAGACAGAAATATACGGAGCTTATTTTTACATGCCTCTTTAATGTAAGGAAGTCATCCTATACACACGCACGCACACACGCGCGCGCACGCACGCACACACACAAGTAAAAAAAAATGCCAAGTGACCTTTAGATATTTGTAGTCCTTTTGTTTAAAATAGCATTAATATACTACACAAAGATAGAAAAACTCTAGAGATGAGATGGAATGGAAAGGTTAAAGGCATCTTATAGTCACTAAAAGTGAGTAGAACTTTTTTTTTTTTATTATTTTGAATTTCATAGTAATTATTACCCAAGAGGTGAGCTAAAAATATGCGGTGTTTTCGTCCTGAAACAGAAGTGTGAAAAAAATGACAGTACCAATAGCCATGTCAGAATTTCTTTTTATATTATAGAAAAAAACGTGTTCTCTACACAGGTTCTTTTTAGTCAAAAAGAGTCAGCTTAGGTCATAATAGAAAGCTGCCCAGTCTGATAAAATTCAGAAAGAAAACAAAGTTCAGAACAGAACAATAGACACAAAAAGTATGCAATGTCAGGTCTGTAAGAAAACGAAAACGTCTCTTTTGACTTTGAATACTGGTACATGGAGCAACAAGGTGAACCGTTCCACCTGCACCATTTCAACACCATAACCAACAAAGATCTGACCCTGCTTTCATACGAGTGTGCCTCTATTTGTGGGCCAAGCCATGCACTAAACCAGGCTTTTAGGTACACCCTTTATAAGGGCTGTCTACCGCAGTATCTCTAGCGCAAACAGAAGTTGAGAGAAAATAAAATGCATGTATAAAAAAATACAAGTTTGACAGAATACGCAGAAAAGCAGACACCTCGACCTCTTCGGGTCTTTACTGGAAGGGAAGTCAGCTAATTGTTAACCAAATTTTTGTTAAAGCAGCTCAATGGAAATCTCGCTGTTTGTTCTGAATTCTTTAACCACAAAAAATTGACATTGCACAGCGACTGTCAGTGGAGTGTGGACAAGAATAGCTGAAGGTGGTACATTCCTGTGCCAGCCAGCTTATGCAAGAGCTAGCCAGTATGCATCTATGCTTCATAATGGGAAGTACCACAATATTTACATCTTCACTTGTGAAAGTGGCAGAAAACTGGAACATAATGCTACTATTGGAGTACAAAAAGACATTGTCGTCTCCTCTGTGTCTATGCAGTGTTTTTGGTATGATGTCGTCCATCCAGGAAGAAAAAAAATATGAATAAACACCTTGAACACAGAAGGCCTCCGCTGGCCAGGCTGGCTATGGAGATGTCGGGGTCTTTGTAAGGACCCAAGAGGGTGTGCCACCATTTCAGAATGCCACAAATATAAAGACTGAAGCATACAAGAGGCCAGATGCACACAGATATTCCAAAACAAAACATCAAAAATAAAGTTCAACATTATGTTTAACAGAACAAGAATCCACCAACTATGTCTCTTTTTTAAGGTAAGGCTTCCTATGTCAAAAGATTGTGTGCATGGTTGAATATAATCAGATAACTGTCTTTTGCATTTGCAATCTGACGAAGCAAGATCAGACAGAATGAATCCTGTATTGTCCTTTTCTGTGTATCTTCCTCGTCAACCCCTTCACCCTCTTGCTCATCAAGAGGAAGAGGAGACATTTGGGCCAGTTTGCAGGGTCTGCGTAGGCCTGGCCTGGTCCATGTCCACAACCCTGCCTGCCTTATGAGAAATGGGCAAAATGATTACACAGAAAAACAGGAGACCCCCGGTTTCGATTCACTTGCACTCTTGGTGCCTTCCACAGCACTGCAGAGTGTGAACACAACTGATGCACATTTAAAGTACAGCAAGAATCAGCCTTGGACCAATGTCTTCATCTGCTCATGTACGGCGACTGTTTTGGGACGCCAGCATAGCTATGATGGGAGGGGCCTGTGTACATCATGTTGCCATGGTGATTTGGCTGCATAGGCTGCTGGGGGTAACCCTGCCCTCCCATCATTCCCATTTGCATTTGCATGGGATACTGCGCTGGCTGATTCATGTAAGCAGGATTACCATGGTAACCACTGTTCATCATTGGTTGGGGCATTCGGTAGCCAGCTGACATGGGATTGAGTGGCGTCATGTTCATGGAATTGTATGGGGCCGGCGTTGGCATGAGGTTTGGCATCATGCCGCGTTGAACAGCTAAGGTGCGAGGTGTGCCTTGCATGGCCACAGCCCCAGAGCTGCGTCCATAGAGCTGCTGCTGGTGAGGGGCTGGGGCCAACTGCTGCGTGGCTTTAGAACGGATGGAAATATGGCCTTTGACGGTTGCCATTTGGCCTTGCAGTCGTTGTGTGTGGGGTGGGGGACCCAGGCTGATGTTGGTGGTGGGCATGTTGCATTGCAGCTGCAGGGAGCCCAAGTTCATGGAGCCAGAGCTGAGGTTAGGGGGTGGTGTCATTGTGGGCTGGCCCTGGGAAAGGGGCACATGCGCAGAGGGCGCCAGTCCTGGATTAGATAGTGAAACACTGGTGGCGTAAGAGGTGACGGAGGCTGAGTGAGAGTAGGGCATGGCATGCGGATCCATTATGGTGTTTGTAAGCTGCTGGAGTTTTGCCAAGCTGAAGGTTGCAGAGGGTTGGGGGTACCCACCTGTGCCAAAGTCCTGACCCATACGTTCATAAAGGGTACGACCACCTCCCCCGCCCCCACTCTCAGGAATCTCCATAATCATGGGAGTGGAGCCAAAGCCATTCCCCATGCTACATTGGGACAGGGGCTGCTGTTGCTGCTGCTGAGAAGGTGGGGCTGAGGGTGGAGGCTGAGAGTTGGGGGTTTGCTGCTGCTGCGGAACCTTCTTCTGGGATGACTGCGGCTGTTGCTGATTGGTGCTGGGAGGCCTCTCAATCACACCGCAGCTCTGGGGAGATTTAATGCCACAGCTCGGGGTGTTTGATGGATGAGGAGGAGGTGGGGGTTGGGGGACAGAATTGCCAACATTACTAGTTCCGGGACCACTGTTGGGACCGGATCCACTTTGCTGGATGAGACTGCAGCTTCCTAATCCGTGCTGAGTTCCTCCATTCCCCGTGGAAGATGTTAAACTGGGGGTTGGCACGAAGGAGCAGCTGTTGGACTGTGAGGAGGATGGAGTGGCCGAGCTGGAAGAAGACGAAGCAGACGAAGCTGAGGATGCACCGGCCACGGACATTCCACCTCCATTACCCCCATTTCCCGTTCCACTGCTTCCTCCACCCATTGTCGAGTCATAGCTGCTGGGGTTATCATAGTTCTCTGTAGTGCTCTCGATACTCCCCAGGTCACTGAAGCCACTGTCAACCACCTGCTGCGAGTGGTCTGAAACGGATGGGACATCCATCATGGGAGATGTCTCCATGCTCTGCTGGGAGGGAGCCGACAGAGAACTGGGATGTTCTGGGGTGATCTGTGTGTACCCACCTCCAGCTCCACCACCCACTCCAGCGGGGCCAGGAGTCCCACCCCTTTGCCCAGCTGTTGCTGTGTCCATGATGGCCGAGGGTAACCCTGGACTGTTTACAGAACGCACAGACTGACTGGGCAGCGGGGGCAGAGGAGGATTAGGCAAAGGGCTGCTATGTTGGGAAGCTCCACAGTCCTCTACCAATGCCAGGGCCTCCTCCTCAGCATCCCCTGTGTGGCTGTAACTCTGTAATGTCCGACAGGCGGCAAGTGTCTCTTCACAATCCTGGTAAGCCCCATGGTGAGGCTCAGTCTCTTCATCCTGGGCTTCCCCTTGTGTCAGAGACTGCACTGCCTGGACCGTCTCCAAGTCTAGTTCGTTGGAGTGGTGATGTGGATGATGTGAGTGATGGTGACCCAACTCCTCTTTGAAGTCTGAGTGCTGATGGGGGTGAGAGTGGGTGTGTTGGGGTTCAATCAACAGTGCTACATCTTTGTCATCCGTCTGCAAGGGCTGAAGCTCCATGGTCTCTGAGGGAACAGACATGGCCGTAACAGTTTCCACAGCCGCGGCAGCCGCAGCAGACTCCTCCTGCTCTCGACGCCGCCTGTCCTCCTGCTGTGGATCAGCGGAGGAGGATCGACACTTTGACTCCTGCACCTGCTCTTCAGGCTCCTCCTCCTCCTCCTCCTCCTGCTTGCTGACATAGTCCCGGGCCATGCTGTTCTCCATGTCTAAAAAAGTCTCTCCGCCTTGTGGTTCTTCTTTGACTGGAGGGGAGCTTGCATGGGAAGCAGGCTCTTCCTCCTCATCTTCATCTTCCTCCTCATCCGACTCTTGACTTTTTCGTTTCTTACTGATGTTGCTACTGCTGTTGCTTTTCTCTTCTAAGTGTCCATCACCTTCATCATCTGCATCGTGGTCCTCACTAGGCCGGCTTCCTGAACCTGGTGTAGCTGCTGCTCGCCTCGACAAATTAAGATTACCATGGCCTTGACTCTCAAATTCCTCTTCGTCCCTTTCGTCTTCTTCGTCATTTTCTTCTCTTTCACCAATATCAACATCCTGAGGGCGGAAATGCGGAGCCCTAGGCCCTAGATTGGATGAGGAGGAGGTGGCAGACAAAATCGGGCGGGACAGTGGACGGCTAGATTTGTTCTCCTCCCAACTTCTCTCTGCTTCCTCGTCCTCCTCATCCTCCTCATCTTCCTCTTCTGCATCTTCTGGTTCAGAGTTGAGTGGTGGCCTTGGAGCAGGTGGAGGTGGTTGATGGAGTGAAGGGTTCCTGGGTGGTCTTCCTCTCCTTTTTGGTACCTTCTGCTCCACAGGAAGAGAGAGATAATCATCTTCGTCAGAGTATTTTTCTTGGTTGTCCAAGATGGCTCTTGAAACACGCTTGTTGCTTCGATCGGTTGAAAGCGGCTGAGGATCTTTGTCCAACTGCTGCGCCAACAGTCTTTGCCTTTCCTTCTCTTGTCTCTCTGCTTCTTCTTGGGCACGCTGGAGATACCAGCTCCGAGGCTTCCGTCCAGGCTTCATCTTGATTTTGGGAGGTGTAGGAGCACCGCTTGCTTGACTTTCTGCAGCAGCTCGCTGGTTAGCTCCACTTCCAGGTGGTCTTCCAGGTCCCCGTTTCTTCCAGTGCAGTGGTTTACGACTCTTTCCCTTAGGCCAGCCTTTCTTCTTCTTGACTGGGACATCAGGATTGGCAGCTTGATTTGCAGAGGGACCTGGTGGCAATGCAGCCATAGGGTTCAGCATAGCAGTTAGCTCTAAAATGAGAAAAACAAACAAACAGGTGTGAAATAAAGCAATATAGACACCCACATAAACACAAAATTATCAGAGAATCAACATGGTCCTTTCCACCCACCATCTTCCTCTGAATCTGAGAGATTGCAGTGTCGGCCCCTTTTGGGAGCAGGATCTGACAACCTAAGTGCAGAGCGGGCAGGAGGGTAGCGGCGCAAGGGGTGACCCAGGGTTGTCTCTTCCTCAAGCCTAGGCATGGGCCTCTCTGAGTCGGAGTCGACAAAGGGTTCATCCAAAACCTCAGTGGTCTCAGAAATAGTCTCTGTTACCACGCTGCTGTGTGGGTGGCTGCGCTGGCGAAAACGACGCTTTCTCAACGGCTTCTAGAAAAGCAAAAAGGAAATTGAGCTTAAATTCTTAGTAATATATGCTTTATTTATAGTTTTACGTCAAATACTTTGAACTAAATTACTATTATTGTAAAATTTGTCATCCAAAATAAACATGAGCATTTTCTCTGTACCTTGCATTTTAGTCCCATAGCTGGCTTTGTGAGTATAGGTGGAGAGCTTGTTCTGCTTTCCTCATCATCGTCATCCTCTTCTTCTTCCTCCTCGCTACTATCACTAAAGCCACTCTTCCTGACTGGAGGAGAATCATTTAGCCTGGAAACCCCAGGGAGCTGTGACAGACCCTCACTCTGCTCCCCCATCTGTCTGGGTTTCGGGCCTCTCTTTTTCCTCGGAGAGCGCCCTCTTCGGGTGGGAGTTATGGTGGGGTGCCGGGCCATGTCTACCGTGTGAAAGCTTGCTGACGCTACTTTTCTATCTAGTGAGAATAGACAGAGGGGGCTGGTTGCAGAGCTGATCTTTCCTTCACCTGTCCTTTCATCGTCCTCGCCCTCTTCCTCCATTGGGCGGACCTTAGGTGGTCGTCCAACTCGCTGGCTATCCCTAATTCCTTTACCCCAAGGCCAGTTTTTAGGTGGGCGACCCCGGGGTCTACGCTCGCCATTTGCTGGTAGAGGTGGACGCGGTGGTTGTGGGGCAGGTGGACAACGGACTGGAGGTGATGATGGAGAACTTTGGTTGAGAGGAAACCCCAGGAAGCCCTTTCTCTCTTCTTCCTCCTCCTCGTCCTCCTCCTCATCATCATCTTCTTCTTCTTCTTCTTCTTCTTCCCTCTTCTTTGCTTGACGCATGTGCCAAGACATTGATGAGAGCTTGTGACTTGGTTTTATCTATGTGAAAAAAATGAAGCAACGCATGTCAAGGCTGGTTCTCTGAAAGTGCATGACAATTGTGTGATAACCTATCAAGTGCTTACCTCCTTGCGGTCATCCATTGTTGGTTCTTGATCGTCCTCTTCATCTTCATCCTCATCAGCCTCAGAAACTACGGTATTGGTGACAATGACAGGTGTCCAGCGGAGGCACTCTGGGTCAACCTCGAGCTGACGTGGCCGGGTCTTGAGACGAGCTATGTGGTTATCAATCAGCTTCTCTCGTCGCACCAGGACCGTCCTGACAAGGCAAACGTCATTACAATCCTGAATTCATGTTCATTGTAATGTAAATAACAGTCCAGTACTCCTCTACTCCAGAACCTTCCAATGTAACCTCTGTATGAAGTCCACAACCTTTTTCCTGACAGTTTTTTTTCTGAAATTGTGTTGTACTGTATTTATGTAAGTTTGTGAATTACATTGTGAGCAATATTCCGGGGGCTCAGTTAAATCTATTTTGGACATAGATGTCACTGCCTTGTTGCGCTAATGATAATATATCAAAGTTTATTACATTTCACCTTTGAGTGAAAAGTATGAACTAGAGACTGCCTCACAATTTTAGGAACAATATCTGATATGAGGCTACAACATTCAGTATGACTACGGCTGTTTGAAGATTCTGTGCTCTAACCTGTCTCCTCGTTGCTCAAGCATGCTGAGGCTGTGCAGTGTAGTGGTGATATCCTGCGGGCAAATCCCGGTCAGTTTGCTGAGCTGTCTTATTGTGATCTGCCGATCACGGACCCTATGGAGGCACTCTAGGACCTCACTGCGCCAATAGGCCATGTAGGAGAGCCGGCCGAGGTCTGAGAGAGGCTTCTCTGGTGATCCAGGTTGGCCCTCCCGTTTTGATAACAAGTAACCTGCAAGGAGGCAAGTACACAAGGCAAAATACATGGTGAATTACAAGAAGAGTTTTGCTTTAATTCAGACAGCGTAACTAGTAGTTTCTCTATTCCAGTTGTGTGTTAATGTAGCCAATCACTTTTGCTTGGTGTTCATGTACAATAACAAAGAGAGATTATTACTGAAATCAATGAGAAAGCGCCCATAGCCCTTTCGCTGGTACTGTGGAAGAATCATGATGCATGATACGTTGTATTTCTGTTGGCAGTGTTTCTCCTGTAAAGACACAGACATATTCCACCATTAGAAAATGATGGTAGGCCTTAGTGGGGAGAGCTAGGTATGATGATGATGATGATGATGATGTGTTAAAAAAACAAAACAAAAAAAAACACACAAAATACTGCGACTTAAATAAATGCACCTACAACAAAAAAAGAGTCTGAAACTAAAGATATTATGCACGCATTATTAATTTTGTGTTTTCAGAGTGTACACAGTTATCACTAGCATGCAAGATTTTGTACATAAAGATATGGCTGACTTTTCAATACCTCTACAGACAGGGATGAGATCAGTGGATATAAATTTTATTTAAAGGGATTGGACGATCACCGATGCCCCAAAATAAGGAAATTGGCACCGATATGATCTTGATCAGTGTACTCCTATTTGGAAGGATAGTTTTACTTACCTTTGAAAAGTAGCCGACAAGATGGCAACCTTTGCTGTCATTCTGTGTGAGGACATAGAAAAGGAATGGCTCCACATCGTAGTAGAGGGTCTTGTGGTCGAGGAAAAGCTTGGCCAGCAGGCACAGGTTCTGGCAGTAGATTGTGCTCACATTTCCATCGACCTTTCCAAAGGATTAATGAGAGAACAGATATGAGGGCAACAAAAGAGAAGATTTCCTGCTTGATGCCAGTCCACTCAATGAACACTACTCGAGGGAAAAGCCACATATTGTTTTGAGTGGGATGGAACAAGTGAAGGGAGGCGTTGGCATCAGGAAATGACTCAACTGAGTCCCAGAAAAGATTGTGCGATACAAAGGGACAGAGGAGACAAAAAAACTCTCAGACCAGGATGGCGCAGTATTATCCTTCAGTGTGAATGAAATGAAATGAAATAAAAACTGTGGCGGACGTGGTTAGAAGTAGAGCTGCCACTAACGATTATTTTGGTAGTCGACTTATCACCAACAGTAGTCGCGATTAGTCGACTAATCGGATCACACGTAAATTACGGCATGTCGCACCAGCAAGCAGCGGCTCTTATGTGACAATAATTAGTTTACAGCTTGTTACGCATGTAAAAATTAATGAGATGATGCAACATTCAACTTTGGTTAAACTTTGCAGCTTGTACCAGCATTTTCTGAGGTGGTTATGAATGATGGTGCACTTTAAATTGAAGGCAATACTGTGGCCTTAAAATTTTTCGGAATCGTAATTGTTAAGTGCATTTTAAAATGCAACTAAAACTATTGACTATGCAGAGTTGCAGTAATAAATGTACTGTGCTAAAGAAAACTAAAACAATCACTTGCATTGGTTTTTCACTTAGTTTTTACTTAACCTTAATCCAAAGGTTTTGCCTTTCTTCGCTAGTATGCATAATTTAACAGTAGTAAATTGATTTACAATATCAATGCACATGGTACAAACAAAAAAATCCTTAGAGAATAATATTAGGAGGAGCATACAATTTTTTTTTAGCAGCAGCATAACGTAGTATATGGCAACAAACTTAATGACGTGTTTTATTTTTATGTGATGCTAATGAGGGCTTGTGGTAATAGCGTTCTGTCACTGGTACTGGTATTTCCCAGTTAATAAACGTAACATTAGACGCAACATTCCGTTGGCGACAGAGAGTGTGTGAGATCTTTCTCCTTCGATGTCAAACATGTACACAGACTGACTGCATTGGTTGTTAAAAAACGTCAGTTCACTGACTAATGCCTCCATAATCCATAGTAGACGCTACAATATGTTAGCGTACCATAAAGGACATTGTGTTAGTTTTAGCGTTAGATCAAAGCGACCTTCTAGTGTCTATTCATGACAGTAGGCCACGTGTCAGAAATTAAATCAGGCATCAGCCACAACGTGCTTCCTTTCTAGGTGATCGAAATTCCCCGTCGTGCCGCAATGAAAGAGTGATTTGGCATCTTAAGTATTTGTGGCTGAAATGTGCCCATAAGTTTAGGACTCTGTTGCTAGCACCCCATGACACCCCGCCTCACTGCCCACAATGCTTCTGTTTAGATCACGGATGACCCGGATCACCGCGACTGCGCATGTGCGCCCTGGACAAGCAAACAGCTCGCGGGAAAAAGCGCAAGACGAGGCTGTTTGAAAAGAAAAGCGGCAAATAAATAAATATATGAATAAACAACATGTTTGTGGAGAAGAAGAAAGACAAATGAGATGAAGAAGGAGACGAAGATGAAGAAGATGGAGACCGGTGGATCGAGGCTGGAAGGATACCTAGATCGCGGCCGGAGGGCGGGGGACTCACTGGCAAAAAGGGTCAAGTGCCCAGTTCTGGATATAGTTGACAATTTACTAAATCTTAAAAGTATACATTGTAAAGAACATTGTACTGGTCTTATTATGTTCTTAAATGTAAGCGAATGTACATTAATAGGAAGATGGTGTTAAAATTATTTTTTAATTATCGTACGTTCCACTACTCTTAAGACCACTTTTCAAATCCTGTGGCTTTTAATGTGACCCGGTTTATTTTTGAATATTTCACAGACCAGTTTCAAGCCACTAATCGATCTGACCGATGAAATTCCTGAACAAGTCACAGTGCTCACAGAGTTCGCCTTCATACTGAATACTCATGAGCCATTTGCCGTTGGAGAGCACGCACGCGTGGAAGAGAGAAATACAGACGCTGTGAATAGACTATACTATACTATGATATACTATACTATACTATACTATAATATAATAGAATAGAATATGTACAAATGAGATATTATGCCTAAATTTAGCTGTTGTGGAGCATTTTGTAGTCTGGAAATTACAGTAATTTTGTAACCATGAAAGCAGCCATGACATTTTCTGTTGCAGTCAGGCCTTTGTCTTGGCGCAAAGTAATATAGCTGGGATTATCGACTGTATAGATTGACTAATCAGTCGAGAGTTAATTGCCGGTCATTTGCAATCGACTTCGGCAGAGACCTAATTATATGAAGGGAATTCGACCAAATAGCAGCGATTGTGGTGTGTCTCTCTCTATCGGGTGATCCCTCATCCTTCACTTTGCTGTCTTTCCAGTCGTAGTGTGTACCTCAAACACAGAGACGTCATCTTTCCTGTAAATCTCATTAGCTGGAGGATGGAACCAGTTGCATTTCTTCATGTGCTGGTAGAGGATGCTCCGGCTCTTCATGTAGCGCAAGCAGAATTCGCACAAGTACAGTTTGGGTAGTCTAAAAAAGAAATTCAAGGTGTGATATGATCAAAAGGGTCAATTTCTTTTTTTAATTCTCACAATATTTTACAAGTATCAGAATAGCATTTTTTGCAGTCGTTCTGAAAACCAAAAGTACTTGATTTTAAAAATCATTGGCAGAGTTCAGTAAAAAAAAATTAACAGACAGATTACAAAGAATTTATTAATTAAATTGAAATTTTCAGAGCAAGCCAGGAGGGTAGCCATACACACAGAACATTGCTTAGGTGGTGTAATATAGCAATATATAGCTAACACTTTCTGAAAATCAATCGAGAAAATAATTGTAATAGGATCTGCACGTGGAACAAGAAATTCTATAGAGTCAACTCGGCTGGGCGATATGGTTGAAAATTATCATGAAAAAAGTCATTCACATCAGTCGATAAAGATAATTAGAGATTTTTTTTAATCTTAATCTATTTAACACGTTTAAGTTAAATTACAGTAAAACAGACTTCTTTTCCTTTTGGCTTCTTCCCTTCAAGGGTTGCAACAGCGAATCAGTTGCCTCCATGTAACCCTGTGCTCTTATCCACTGCTCTCACCCCAACTACTTTCATGTCCTCTTTAACTACATCCATAAACCTCCTCTTTGGTCTTCTTCTAGACCTCTTGCCTGGCACTTGGAAACTCAACCCAGCATCCTTCTGACATCCTTAAAACAGACTATCCAGAGAAAAAAAATGAAAAAAAAAAAATCCAAGGAATGTTGACTGATTTATACATTGCAATGTTGTACAATGTTCACATCCGTTCTCCCTTAGCAGTGCCATACATGCGTATTTGCAGATGTTGAAAAAAAAAGCTACCCCAAAGCAGTAAGGAGCGTTGATATATTTACTATACATTGACCACTATTCACTTCATATACAATATAAGTGAACACAAAAACATCACAAACAAACACTCTTCAGGTGTCAGCAGGTGGGGAACTCTGCAGACAATGCAAATAAAAGTGCATCTTTTGCACTCAAAATTTTCTCTCGATCACAAATCTAACGCCATAATGTAGTCTCTGGTTGCACCGCGCAGAATTCCTTGCAGTTCAAGATGCCCCCCCCCCCAAAAAAACATTTCCCCCTAAAATTCTATCAAAAGAATTCTATTGATATTGATCACCTGTCGCTTGTATACTTATTGATATTGAATAATCACCCAGCCCTAGAATACATATCCCTCAGTTAAACTACTGACTTCATTCAAGACCACTTACGTTGGTCTCCTGTTGGTGGACCTAGAGATATCAACATGAACAACACTTGGTTTAAAAAACAACAACAACAACAAAAAAAAACTAAAATAACAATAATATATGAATATTTTGCGCACCTGCTGTACTCCTGCGGGTACGGAGAAGAGTACCACGTCTGGATGTCAAACTTTCCAAATTCAATGACTGATGGACATCGCATCTGAGGATCTGGTGGACCTGTAACCCCAACTTTCTGTGAGGTAGAGGTAAGAAGTGAAGAAAGGGGAAAGGTTAAATCCGGCACTGCAGGTAGCGTGAACACTAGAATGTATGTGGATAAAATACACAAATTAAACCAACGATTAACAAATTAAACCATTAAATAACGAAGTACCCTGCAACTTTGATTGTGAAGCCAAAACGCATTCCTTTATCGACACGCGACTGACTGTCATTACACACTTAACTTGAGAATGGCAGCAACAACACTCAACCTACTAAAAATATATTTTTCATACTCTTTGTATCCTGGGTGTTGATGATCCTGTCCTTTCTATCTATTTAATCACCAAAAAGAATCTGATCACTCTAATTAAGATGGACAATTAATGACATTTTTCTTGCAATTTTGATTTTGGCTTTGCTTGATCGAAAACTATTAAAATTTAAAAGTAATGCGTCAAACGGCGCAATGTGTTTGCAAGTTCCTATGATGTGAAAGCCCCCTAAAAGCACTGTGACGCTTACGAGTGTGACAAATGTTATTGTTTCCAACCTGGGAGTGTTATCAGCCATTTAATTAAACCCCACCCGTCCAAAACGAGAACACTAAACATGATACATTGAACTTTACTTTTATTATCTAATATAACAAATATGAATGAAAAAACTATGGTCAAGCAAAAACATGCATTGTGCTGTGTTTAGCGTCCATCTCTGGATAGAGATGGTAGTCGCGCGACCACCAACTCCCACATATATTGGTGGAAGCACATCTTTTCCAGAAGTTGCCAAGTTAGTTCCTTGCCGATGTGTTTAATTAGAATTGTAGTGCTATTTGGCGTGACCGGATTCAACAAATAGTTTAGGTGCGTAGCCTAATGACATTCAATTATGACATTCACAATGCATGAACACCATGTAAACATTTGTAATTTTTTAGTTGTTATATCCGTTTTCAAAAATTTTGTATTGTTTTTATTGCAATTCTTTCAATATAATATTATTTGAAATTGTTGCTGATTTATTTTCTGGCTGATATTCTCAACTTTCTGGTAAAATAAATACATAGTTTCAAAATCAATGAATAATTGTGTTTGGTGATCGGGATTAATCAATCAAAATATTTGTGATATTTATTTCTCCCATAATAACCCGGCGCTAACGCTAATGTGTCGCTAGACGACAGGTGTTACTCCACAAAGAACATACTGCACATGACTTATGTTCCTCTATTGGTGGCCCCATCACATGCTTTGTCTCGTCTTCACTTATCCCGCCTTTGGGAATCATTGTACATTTCATATTTTGGCTCATCAATTGGATACCTGTAATGCAAGCTCCTGGATGTGTCTGAAGAGCTCAATGTCTTTTTCTGTCAGATTTTCATGGCCAGGTAGTCTGTCATCCTCATCGCGCCAGTCGCTGCCTTCTTGATTGTCTGAAGGTGAGCAAAGTAAAACCACATGTGAAGTTAAAAAAAAAAGAAAACCTACAGGCACACAAACAAGCCTTTGAGGCTTCCTTAAGACTCAAGACAACAATATATAGAAGACATGGTAATGTTGTAATACATTTAAAAACAAAGTATAGAAACCCTCTAGTGGGTTCCCCCTGGAAGAAAACGTGGAATACAGTGAAACCCCGGTTATCGCAGTTAATGGGGACCGAGACCACCCGCGAAAACTGAAAATCCGCGAAGTAGCGGCGCCCCTTCAAAAATGCTTAAAAAAAACCTATACAGGTATACAGTATACCCCCCTGTATACAGTACACCATATAGAATACGGGTAGAGAGAGAGAGAATGAAATTCATGTTATAACAAATAAAAACTAATTATTATTAAAACTTATTATTTTTTTATTCCCCAGCCATTATTTTTGTATTTATTCAATTACTTCTTTTTGTATTTATTTAATTACTTCGACTTTTACCTGCTGGTACGCCGTCAGGTGTGCCCTGTGAAATGAAAGGTGGCATTCTTCATTTATTTATTTATTCATTCATAACTGACAGCCTCGCGCTCCGCTCGTGCCCGGGCGGAAGAGGTGCTCCTCTTCGGCTTAATTGTCACGCACGCCGGACCTGCTCCCCCGAAGCGTGTCTCCGTTCGGTTGAACTCGGTTTCATTTCGCCCCGCTCGTGCCCCGGGCGGAAGGTGCTCATATTCGGCTTAACTGTGACACACGCCCGCCCTCCTCCTCCGGAGCTTCCATTCGGTTAAACTTAGGGGCCGCTTGACACCGCCCGTGCCCGGGGAAAGGTGCTCCTATTTGGCGTAACTGTCACGCACGCCGGCCGGCCTCCTCCGGAGCTCTCGTACGGTCCGAACCGCGCGAAACGTCGCCCCCGATCGTGCCGGGAGAACGTGCTCTTCTTCGTCCACTCTCCTCTTCGCCCACGCTCTTCTTCAGCGCACGCCGGCCGTCTAACCGCTCCAGCGCCCCGTCGTGCCGCTCGGCGAAACTACAATGCCCCCGAATATTTTTTAGACCCGCGAAGCACTGAACCCGCGAAAGGTGAACCGCAAAGTAGCGGGGTTTTACTGTATTCCTTTTTTTTTTTCTGGTGAGTTCTCCTTCGTTTTGTTCCTCAAAAAATGTTATTATCACAGACAAAACCAACAATAATAATAACAACATATATATATATACATATATATATATATATACACATATATATATATATATTATAGTGCGGTCAAGTGATTTTTTTTAACTAATTAATCACATAAAATTCCGCAATTAATCGCGATTAATCACATTTTTCAACTACAATTCGTTGTGAAGCTTGTCACAGATATTTACTTGAAAAATATCTTGGAATTAATGCAAAATCACTACATATGAAGTAGATTTAATTCAAAGATTGTTCTAATAGCTTTCTTTGATTTTTGAATACGATATAAATGGAGACATCTTTACAGGCATTTTTCTTCGAGACAGTTCTCAGCACCGCCCACAAGCGCCACACTCCAGCTAGGGCTGTGATGATAATTCAATATCGATATGTATCGCGATTGTTGGGTGAGTGATATCAATAGAGAATGGTATTGATAAATTATCGATCCCAAAAAAAAAAAAATTAAAAAAAACAACGGCACAGATTCGACCTATCACTGCCCGACTCATCACAAACTCCCTCCCATTGAGGTAATACAACCCGAGACTTACGCAATGCGCCACTGAGCTAGCGTGACTCAAAACAAACAAAAAAACAACAACATGTGGCTAAAGTGGACTTACCGGCCGACTTGAGAAAATGCTTGCTTCATAGTTAAGCCGATAACAAGCACCCCCTCCTGGACATAACGGGACGAAACGGCCCGAAGCTCTGGTACACGAGACCTCCGTCGCATGGGAGGCGGGCGTATGTAGCAGTGAAGCCGCTAACAAGCACCCACAGCGGACAGGCTGTGCACCCACCTCGGACACGCACGGGACGAAAACGGCCCGTAGCACCAGAATTGTTCCGTCTCAAGGGAGGCTGGCGTGCGTTGTACATTATAAATTAAAACAAATCGGAATTCAGCCCTTTTCCCTGTTTTATTTTCAATAGTTGTGGTAAATTCCTCATTACTGCTCTGTTTATACAGGTATTGGTTTGCTGTTTAATTTGCGTATTTAACAAGAGGCATGTTTTCGGGCACCTAATTGGTCCTTGTATTTACGTTAATTTATGTCGGGCATATTGTTGGACAGCTAAGCAGTCCTAATAGAGACGTATCAAGTCCGTTAGCCGTTAGCTGCGGATGCGAGATTGCTACACTTTTCGTCGTCGTGTATGCGCCAGAATGAAATTGAATTATTGAGGTCTGTTGAATTGATTGGAGTGTTGTTAAAGCTATGTTGTTCTCTATCCCTGTGCCCGGTCACGCTCTTTGATTCGAGTGACCGTTCGGCTGAGGCGTTCCGGTGAACCTCCCCAAATTCACATACAGTCCCAGCTCTCCGCAACAATCGTAAAAAAAATAATTATATATATATATATATATATATATATATATATATATATATATAAAATAATCGACCGATATGACATACATGCCTACCAATATAGTTTTCAGCCATATCGCTCAGCCCTAACTCCAGCAGTGCTGATTTGCAAGGACCAGTGGTAACTTGAACACAGTGTTTTGTTCTGAGACTTGCTAAAGATGTAGAGCTGATATGGCGCAATGTTTGCAAAGTATGCAAATTATTCTTGAAGTAAATCAAACTGAGTTAATTGAGTGAAAATATTTAACTGAGTTAAAAAAAGAATTGGATTAATCACCTTAGTTAATGCTTTCATTTTGACAGCCTAAATTTATTATTAATTTTTTTTAAAGACAGATAGAGAGAGATAGACAGTCATAGCGGGCGGGATGGGCGCGGATGGATGGATGGATTGACTGACTGACAGACTGACTGACTGGTGGGTGACCATGTGAAACAATTGGCTAGTTATATGAGGTAAGCTGTTCACCTCACACAGATAAATTGCTAGATAGCCAGATTCTTAATTTATCCGAAGCGAAAGTAGATTTGCTTGATCTATAACGAACTTGATGTTAAAACATAAAATGGGAGGAAAATAGGGGACTAATTACACTTATGAGGACAATATTTTCAGAAGGAGATTCACACTCACCAACACACACACAGCCATGCAAGGACACACTGTAATTATGGTACCATGATGATGACACTAAGTGACATCAACCGTGAAAAGACACTTTTATAGCGAAGTCACACATTTTTAATACATTGGAGAGTGATTAGTATGGAAAGTGGAACTCATGTTAGCGGTGAAGCAGGCTAGCAACTAGCTCCGCTGTAGCAAGACACAGCATTATTATGACAGCTCAAACTTTTGTTTGTCAATGTTAAGATAAATCAATCCTTCAGTTCCGTTCCTCCAGCTCCCCTTGACAGAAGATGTAGATCCATTTGCTACTCTGAATCAATCCTAAATTCAGTTATTTCTGTTTATTTTGGACTTATATTATCTTGTAGAGTGACTGTTCTGCCTTTTGTCAGAGATAAACGAAACAACTTTTTTTAATAGAAAATGTATGTGTCAAATGTCATAGTGGTATAGGTTATTTGGTATTGATAAGTGTTGATTACACTGACTTGTATCGGTCTGAAAAAAGTGGATCCAAATTTTAAAGTTCTTCACAGTAACTATCAACTATGGAAGTTCATGAAGAAAATAAGCAGCCAACCATTCCTGTGAACCAAATATTCAACATACCCGTCCTGTCATCTCCATCCCCTTTGCGATTGGCTTTCTTTCGGATGCGACACTGCTCCGAGTAGTCCACAACTTCCTGACGTGCCTTGCGACCCTCAGGCGACGGTGTAAAAAATTTGGTGAGTGCATCGATTAACCCCTTGGTCTTGTTGTTGAAGCGAAGGCTGCTTTGTCTCAGGTCATCACCGTCCCGCATCGAGAAAAGTAGTCGGTCATCACCAGGGTAACCTTCGCAAGAGGAGCTGGACGAGGAATGAGCAGAGGCCGAGCGCTTCCGCCGAGCACGGCCACCAAGTTTCTTGAAGGGCCGCCCCGGCCTGGGTAGAAAATGAAGGGTCTAGTTACAATTATTGTCAAGTGGTCAGAAAACCCTCCATGTGAAGTTTCCCATCAATGGCCCTCATTTACTAACTGCACAAATTTGGGCCCAAAATGTGCATATGCGCACAAATGTGATTCTTCATTATCTTTGTACTTTAATTTGTGTGTATTCTATCAACAAATTTGGAACAGCCTCACACCATGCGCACTCACAAATAATGATCAGCTTCTGAAAAACACATTGCGACTGCAGTCATTTCTATAAACACTAATAAAATAACTTAAATCGAACACTTGCTAACGTCCTGACTAATGTTCTAAATAACTGTGAAAGACATTTCCTATCACTTGCATCGTCTTGCCACTCAAGTCCGTGAAATGTGCTTAATTTAGGAGGAAGGACTCCACCAATGTCTGTGTCCACTGTTGTCAGAGTGTGCGCCTATACGCTGATCACGCTCTGAGACAAAATACTCGCATTTTCTAGTTGATCCACGGTAAGAAAATACCCTTTCCTGACATTTGCAGTTGACAAACGACCGTGCAAAAAAAAAAAAAAAAAAAAAAATCATACACACGTCGCGGCTTGCAACATAACTCAGAGCGGCTAAAATTTTATCAAATACAAATGCTTCTTAGCTGTGCTGAATTGATGCCTTATTATCTACGTAAACAGCGTGTACAGTGTTTGTAAATGTATCGTCTCAAATTATGTTTTTTTTAAGTCTCAACTTGAAACCATAGGCGTGTCATCTTCATTTCAACCGACATACACCACGAGATTTATGAATACAGACAAAAATACAACAACTGAAAAAAATGATATAGAATGGGTGTAGATTAAAATTGAAAGGCAGGGGCAAAGCATATTTATGATGAATTGTGATTCATCCATCTATATTTTTTGGTTTGTTTGTTTTCGTGTATATGCACAACTTGTGCGCAGAGTACAGAAATTTCTACACCATTATAAGTAAATGAGGATCAATATCCTTGTATTTTTGATTAAAAAAAAAAATCACACAATATATATCCAACAAATGAAACAGGGTATGACATGAAAATGTTGCACTCAATTCATGTTTGCGCTCCAGAACTCAGGGCATTTCTGTACCTGTTCCTGGGCCGTCCAAGTGGTGCATTATAGCGCCGTTTAATCTGTGCTGCCTTTTCGTGTAAAAGATTCTTTCCCTTTTTCCTCGGTTGGCAGATTTGACAGATCCACATGCCTGAGTCAAAAACAAGAAAGCAAAGATATATTTGACTTGTTTGTGCTTAGACTGAGAAACAAAAAGAAGCAGAGGAACACATGAAACATTTTTCCTGTGTTCTAGACTTAATGTGTATGTAATCTAGAAATGCAAGTCTCACCTACGCTTTGAGGCAGATTAGATGAATGATTGACTTTATGGGAGGCTGTAAAGATGCAATAAATCCACAGGTACAAAGTTAAAGAGGCAGTTCTGTTTATTTACCTTTTGGCATCCGCGTGAGGGGAGGGTCACAGCACTCCATGTGGAAGCCCCGGTCACATGAATCACAAAATAACATATTGTCCTAAACACAGAGACACAAAAATGTATTGATGATTCAAATTCACATGTAATTTAGGAAGCAAAGCCTGATTAAAGAGGTTATCTGTATATATCAGTTTTATTCTTCTAAATTAACCACAATTTAAATCAGTGATTAATATTGGACTACAGTGCTCTGTAGGAAATATGGAATTTCACTTAATAGGTGAAAAATATTTGTCTATCTATTCGAGCAAATTAGAATGACAGGCCAAACAATTAAACCATCTACCTACGCCTACGGATAAGAGTACAAATGTGCATCCACCTGTTGCCATTCATTCAAAGAGAATAAAAGCTTTGTGTTCAACTAGACAGGCCCCGATTTCACAGTGATAAAACCCTTGTGAGGATAAGCGGATTGAATGCATGGATGGAAAAATTAAGTCAACACTTTGAAATTTCTTGATCACAAGAACAAAGAAACAGATGCTCGTTTATCACCATTGTGCTGCTATGAATTGGAAGTTTACATTGTATTAAGTAATGTTGTGAGAGCACTGGCGGACTTTGTTGGTAAAGTTAACACGGTTTAGTAATGAAACGATTACTCACAATGCTTCTGTGTTACACCACGGATGAGTTGGCTTACCACTATTCCGCATGCGCGTTCCACAGAGACATGTGGTTATGCAGTTTGTTCACAGCACAGATTCAAGAGCGCAGCTATGGTTAACATAGCATTGCGAATCAATTTTTTTTTTTAGCATCAATGCATATTTTAAGCAGTTTAAATCGATATCATATTGATTTTCGATGAATCTTTACATCTCTACTTTTAATTGGACATGGTGAAGTGATGTAAGGACAGACGAGTGAAATACGTGGAAATAGTAATAAACCTGCATCTCTGTTTCATTATCTAATTGCACGGATTTCATTTAATAAATACCAGTTTCAGTTCATTCATTCATGAAAATGTTTCCTTTCTTGTTTGATATACCAACCTATTGTGTGATTTGAAAAAAAAAAAAAAAAAGCAGGCTCTTGGTTGTGTCTTTGAATTACAGCGATGTCTCACTTCATACATCTGAATAACAATGAATAAGGCATGCAGTAGGGCTGGGCGATAAACCGAAAATTTACCGTTACCTAAATTTATTACAATGACCGAAATCATTTTGCCCATGTCGGTAAATTCCGTGTTGAAAAAAAAAAAAAAGAAAAGCCTTTTCTGTCTGCGGCAATGTTCATGCCCCTTTAAGACCGCCACAGCGCCTCTAGTCACGTGACTCCACCGGTCTGATCGAGAAAGAAAACAGACGTCTCTGTCGTAGTTGGCGATTCAAATCCAGAAGCCGTTTCACCACCCACAACACAACCATGCTGTGCTGAAAGTTCAAAGTGAGAAGCAAGGTTCGACAAGTGACAACAGCCCATTATCGGAGGCGACACCATACGAGAGAACGTCTCAGAGGTGGACGCGATAGCCTAGCACAGAGCTAAAGATACAGCTCCTCTAGTTACAGTGGCGCGCACAGGATTTAAACGCTTCATGAAAGCTGTATTTCCCGAGATGGACTACATCGGTCCGGGAGCTTAGACATGTCAAGCATTTTGCATCTACATCCGACTTGTGGTCGGGTCGCAACATGGATTCCTGATTGAGCCTGACTGTGCATTACATAGACGACAAGTGGCGACCGCGCACCAGAGTACTCGAGAGGGCACATGCACACTTGTTTATTTGTCTTGCATTGACATTTTCTTTAGCATTTTTTTTATTTGCCATCGTTTACAACATGAGAGAATCTTGGCGCAATCTATTTGCAGAAAAAGATTTTGCAAGAGGTACCCTTTTTCTTTGTGACATTGTTCAAGTCATGCAAAGCAAGCAATTTGGAATGTTTATACAAATGATTTGTGTACTTTTATTTTTCATTGAAAGTAATGTGTACCAGTTGGTCAATAAAAAAAACAGTCAATATGCATTTCCTGCATTTATTTTGATTTTAGTCCATGGGGAGAATTTATCGTGCATTTATCGTTATCGAGGTAAAATTGCTCAATTTCTCGCGATATTGATTTGAGGTCATATCGCCCAGCCCTAGCAGGCAGGTAGACAAAAATAGCACAATCTCAGAACCAGAGATACAGTATGTCTACCATCATCTCTATCTGGCTGTTAAGCAAAGAACAGAGCCTTCACTAGCACTGTTCATCTGCCACGTTGCCACATTCGCTCATCCACTCACCGCATTCTTTCCTTGATCCTGACAGCTGCTGCAGGTTTTGCATTCGATGCACTGCCACCACAGTGCCTTGACTCTCACCGTGAGCTCTGGGGAGAACTTGAGACAGGAAGGGTGGCCTGCAGACAGGTAGGAGTGCATGCACAAACACGTAAGTCATTGTCTCGTGACTGCTGACTGACAGTAGTGACCCACTTAAATCATTATAGGAGGAGTGAAAGAAAAGCATTTGGATTTTAAACGTTCCTCAAATGCTCACTAAATCCAATGTGCCTACACAGATTTAAACAAATGACATGCTGTCAGAGCTTTGCTTTGGTTTTGCTTGACGCGCAGCTAGTGAGCAACCTGCTGCAAATGAAGGGAGTGGGGACACCAAGGGCGTCGCTCGGCATTAAAGCTTCTACTAGCGTACAGTGCCCGAATACAAGGTACGCGGCCTGTTATTGTTCTGCAAACTAGGGTTGGGCAATATTCACATTTTCACACCGTGTCACCGTCTCCGCTAATTTTAGACTTATTTATTTTTAGACTTATTTTGTAGCTTCCGCCGACCACTACAGTTCTGTCTGGACTCGTAGTCCAAATCCACAACTGATGTTTATCTTTAAACCAAGTTTGAATAGTTAATTAACTTTATCTGACAAATGTCATGGTCAAAAAAGAAATAAAAGAAACCAATTTCATCACAATAAAATTAAGTGCACTTTTACAGTGCTCAATCTACACTACAATTTTGTACGAATTTTTTTTTGTTTGTTTAAGATAGCAACGTGCTAATGACAAAGCAGCATTAAATTTGGTTTAAAATAATTTACTTAAACCAACTTGTTCTTCCAACCACCGAAACATCCCTTTTCTGACCCAGCCATCCCTTTGGACTAATTTTAAATCCATTTGCTTGTCGCCAAGCTGCTATCTAGCTGTAAGCAAACCTGACTATTTTTCTCCTCCCCAGCATAGTAATGGCCAAACTCCCTTCGTGTGTCGCTGTGAGGGGCCAGCAGGCAAAGGTGTTGAACTGTTGAGCTGCGCTTTGGTGACTGCTTAAGAGATGAATTTAATGCTCGATAGCTGGCAACTTCGGGTTTGCTTGCTCTAAGGTAGCCACAAGGCGAGGACACCGGGCCTCACACCACGTAATGCGCTCTTGAGCCTGTAACTAATTGAATTCATTTGCGATTTTGACGCAGAGTGATTTGTTACAAACATCACACATGCAGCTATGATACAAGCAACATCTGTCATTTTCAAATTTGTCATTTCAACATAGCAGCCACTTAAAGTGAAGGTTCTATCTATCCATCAATATCTATGCGCTGACGGCCACCTGCCTGAGAAGTATGTACAGTGAACCCTCGCTACTTCGCGGTTCACCTTTCGCGGGTTCAGTGCTTCGCGGGTCTAAAAAAATATTCGGGGGCATTGTAGTTTCGCCGAGCGGCACGACGGGGCGCTGGAGCGGTTAGACGGCCGGCGTGCGCCGAAGAAGAGCGTGGGCGAAGAAGAGCACGTTCCCCCGGACACGATTGGTGGCGACGTTTCGCGCGGTTCGGACCGTACCAGAGCTCCGGCCGGCATGCGTGGCAGTTAAGCCGTAGAGGAGCACCTTCCCCAGGCACGGGCGGTGCCAAGCGGCCCCTAAGTTTAACCGAATGGAAGCTCCGGAGGAGGAGGGCATGCTCGCGTCACAGTAAGCCGAATTGGAGCACCTCTTCCGCCCGGGCACGAGCGGAGCGCGAGGCTGTCAGTTATGAATGAATAAATGAATAAATAAATAAATAAAGAATGCCACCTTTCATTTCACAGGGCACACCGGACGGCGTACCAGCAGGTAAAAGTCGGAGTAATTAAATAAGTACAAAAAGAATGGCTGGGGAATAAAAAAATAATACGTTTTAATAATAATTTCCACACGCACGCACACATGCGCATTTTCAAAAATATTATTTTGTGACAACCTCACTACAGAGTTGTATTAATAACATTTTCTGTTTGGGATGATGATACGGTAGAGTGAACATGGTGTTTTTCAATGTTTTACATCCACATACTATTCATTTTTACAATAACAAAAAGAATCTGCTCGGTCTAGGAATGGTATCGGCTGAATCTCAAGGCTGCGATATCGGAATCAGATATGTAATAGTGGTATCGAATCATCCTTAAAATACCTAAATATGTTGTGCATACATAATACGTAAGTGAGCATACACACACGCATTGTGCGTGTGTTTTTTTTTTTTAACAGACACTCACCACTGTTGCCACAGTCTGCACAGGAGATGAGCTCCTCAGACTTCTTATCGCGATTCTGCTCCTTGGTCCCCAAACAGAAGCTGCAGATGGGGATGGGCTCCGCCACCGGCTAAAGGCAAAGTAAAGACAGTAGGCAAACGTTAGTGAGGTCAATCTACAGTTGAAAACAAAGAGATCCTGCGTGCCCTACGTGGATGAGTGTTGTACTAAATAAGTTAAGGAACACTGATGACTGCTCTGATAGACGAGCTTGCATCAAGGCCTGTAACAATAATTACTATATCAACTTATCGATCAATAAATGTGTTTGATGACATTTCATCAATACTCAGTTGTGCTTACTTCGTTCTGACACGAACGCGCGGACGCACTCACGCAAGGAGACAAACGGTGTCAAAGTAGAAAGAAGTTTCCAACGAAGTTTTGTTGAGGGGCATAAAAATGTGTTCCAAAGCATTATGTCACTGTGGGAACATTTTGGCTCAAGACAGATCAACGCGGAGCAGCCCGTTCACACCAATGAGCTACTAAGTTACAACACAACAAACCGCCCAAGTCCGTTTAAAACAACCACCACACCCACTTTCTTCAGCTGCTGCCAAAAAAAACAAAAAACACACGGCATGCGGGGCGCGCATTTCCTGGCTGCTTGCAATCATAGCGGCTCACAGTGGTACTTGCTCTATAGCCAAAGTGATGCAGCCATTCAAGATTGTTGAGAAACAAGCGTTTAAAGAAAATTGTGCATATTTTTTGATAGTCG
Source organism: Idiotropiscis lumnitzeri (assembly GCF_059441095.1). Lineage (NCBI taxonomy): Eukaryota > Metazoa > Chordata > Actinopteri > Syngnathiformes > Syngnathidae > Idiotropiscis > Idiotropiscis lumnitzeri. The sequence continues at coordinate 40,929,862 of NC_142391.1, read as the reverse complement.
GTGCAAATGACCTAATAAATGTTACATTCCCCAACAGCCATATCGAGCCTTTTACGCAGTTGAAAGAGGACATCCTAATGGAAGTAAGACCTAATTTTAGTCTGTCAGCACAGAAGTGTTGTATGTTATGTCAATATTTTGAATTAAGACTGGAAAATAAATAAATAAATGAAATAAAATTTCAAATCTTGAATCAAAAATTGTTTTGAATGAAACATCGATTCAAAGTACAATCATGATTTATGGCCCCAAAAACTGAATCGAATCGCCAGACAGGGTAAGACTCAGGCCTCATTTTCGCCACAATTTTTTTTTGTTTTGTTTCAGGTAATTGCAAAAGCAACACATTTGGTGTCATATTCCAACAAATAACAAAAGAGCAAATTGTTAAGAAAAGTGAAACAACAACTCTAAGATTCAATGATAAGCAAGGACCCACACAGCAATGCTACTCCACTTTCGTTTGCAAGTTGAAGTCAACAGAAAGAAAGAGTAAAATGTAAAAAATGAACCAACATATAAGTAGGTGCACAACTGAGTGCGGCGAAATAGATGTCAGCCGTGGCCAGGTGTTATCCTTTGAAGAAGAGGCAATTTTAACGAGACGTTTCTCATCTTTATGGCTCTAAACAGCACCATAATGGCTTCAAATTGAAACAAAAAAATTGAAAAAATGAAAATGATGTGCTTTCACTGCTGACTTAACGTGGTCACATTAGGGCTGAGTGATATACTGCTATCATGTCGCTATTCAGATATGAACATCGAAGATATAAAAGGAATCATACGGTCGGTCGGGATGGTCCATTTTTCACTAACAGGCCCATGTTTTCAATTTTGGATGAATCAATCAATAACTACTCCAAATGTCCCTTTCTAGTCAGCAATGTAGCCCACCCGAATATGCTCACAATGAAGTGACACTATGATCAAAATTTGCTTGCTTGATTTCAGATCATGTGATTGGACAAATCTAGTTATAATTATGGCCACAACTAATGACAATTCTAATGAAGAATTAATCTGTTGATAATCACGTTTTTTTTTGTTTTTTTTTCAAAAACAGGACATACAACATGCAAAAAAGCCTAACGTGTGGGCATTGTTGAATTCAAAATCATTATCAACTCAGCAATTCAAAATAAGCCTTTCAGATTTGATAAAAAAAAATGAAGATGAAAACACTTCCAGTGTTGCTAGAACACCTTTACGAATATCTGCAGTTTCATGGCTGTAAAGACAGAGGCCGCAAGCAGGTCCTGGTGGGGACGAGACAAGAGGCAGGAGCTTGATTTATAGGGTTCATTTTCGTCAGACTCAGGCACCTTCTTACTGCCTCCACTAAGCCTACCTCTACGAACCCGGCCAGTCAAGCATATGGTGACAAAGGCATTGCAAGTGGGTGTCAGGAAAAGGAGGTCAACAATTAAAAGAGGGCTGTCAAGAATGAACGGCGAAAAGAGAAGGCTTAATTAGACACGCAAGGTGAAAATGCTAAATTTGTTGTGTAGTTGCAGAGAAAACAGAATTGTTCAAGTATTGCACAGCATCATAACTGCATTTTCACACAAATTTGGTGTAATTTTGCTATTATAAGAAAGTCAGACAACCTTATCTAAGTCATTTAGCGTGTTTCAATGTCAGGAAAAAAATTTGTAAGGAAGAGTGGGATGAGACAAAAGGAAGACAAATTGAGCATGGAAAGAAGAGGATAGAGAGACCCACGCCTCAGTCATTCCTGACATTTCACCCTTTCACTGCCAAGTAGGCCAACTCCACATAAGCAAACAAACTGACCTATCAACACAGCTTTCAAGATATATTTTATAGAGAAGCACATTGCAGCTTGCTTTCAGCTACTAGTTGCAACCGTAAATAAATCCCAAGCACATACTAAAAATGTAAAGCTAACCAACAGGGAAATTGACTCGTTGAGACACAATCTTCAAATTCGCTCTCTTGTTAGGCGTTTAATAGATAATAGCCCTGATTTTGTAATTACACATTTCTACGAATCAACAGGCCAGTGGAATCAAGTACTGTGGCTGGCATTTGAATAGTGATAGTCCGATTATCGAGGCAGATATTTGGCATTTTGCAGATTATTGGGATCTGACTTTTTTTTTTTAATTTTTCAAGGCTGATTAATTAAAAGCTGGTTTATTTTTGGCTCGCCTCAGCACACTTCTTTCTCTCTATGCAGTGCTGGTGGCCCTGCCTGCAGAAGCAGATTGCGCTACGGTAAAGATCCCAAGAGCAGAGGAAGGGAAGGCAACAGACATTGACGAAATTTGAATAAATGTCAGTTGACTACAACTCACAACTAAAAGAAAACTATTTGCCGTAGTAAACTTTGAAGAGATATTTGTTTTCATTGAACTATAAGACATGCGGCTGAGCCTGCGAGCACTGTGCTCTTTTTTTTAACACAACAACTAATCTGTTTATTTTCTAAGATCTAAAAAAGCTATAGCATGTTGTAAATCACAAAAGTTGTTTAATAAACACATGCTGACAGGCATTTAATCTAAGTCAACTTTTGGAGTTTTTTTTTGTGTTTACCCATTTTTTCAACAAATGAATATCGGCTTCAAATATCATGATCGGCTTCCATGACTACTAATAATCGATATTGTCCCTGAAAAAAGCTTATTGGTCTATCACTACAGTTGACATTACATGTCTATTATAATCTGTCAATTCATGTCTTCAGGTCCATTATTCAATTTAAGTAATATCCAGTGACAGACTGTGACCTCCAAGCCAAAACCACACAACTGTTACAGGTAAGTTAGCTTTATTAACTGGTGAACTTGGACTTGCGTATGTACAAACACAAAGAGGAAATTAGGTCGGACATGCTATGCATGGAGACTTTTAAGACAGTGGTGGGCAAGCAGCGGCCCACGGGCCATAATGGACAATGACATCTAGCCCACCAGATAACATTGATGAAAAAAATTATAATCAGGATGGCCACAATATTCACAATATCAAAAACACCTCAATATCATCGTGGTCTTGTCTCAGTTCTGCTAAAAATGTAATTTAGTTTGGCATTTTGTGTCACAGCACTGCTATAGCGCAGCACTTCCTTGTAATGGGCTATAACTATATATTTAATACAGGCGCCCAATTGGCCCTGTAACCGAAGTAACCATGCGACCACATCACAAGAAATACACTGTTCATTTGCTGACTGTCACATGTGACCAAAAGGGGGTGCTTAAATGCGGAAGAACGCCAATGGCACCGGGCTTGAATAAGGGTTGAATAAAAACAATCACACAATAGGAGAAAATGGATAGATATATTCATATTCTGTCACACTAATGTGAATTGCATGACACATTGATCATCAACACTCCGAGCATACATTGCGGCACTGGCAGCTACCCAGAGTATCGCTTCACAATTGATCAGGCGACAGGGGACCTCACACCGATAAACGTGGCCTCGATGCACCGCTGTCTGGATGGGAACTGCAGCCAATGGGGCCACCGCTTAGCACGAATCCCCCCCTCTTTACCCCCATAATCCTCCAAAACCCACTTCCCCTCATCCTCATCTCAGACAAGACGACCCGACCCGGTGAATTTAAGCATATCAGTACACGCAAAAAATAAACCTAACAGGGTTCGTTGATTGATTTATTTGTTACTTCGCTATTTTGCTACCTGTGTTGCCTTTATTAAGGGTGTTCCCGTTTCTGATTTGACTTGAAATGTTGGACTTGGGCAAAAAAAAAACATTGTAAAAAAAATAAATAAATTAAATTAAAAGAAATATGTGGAAAAATACCGTCATACAAGTGAACATACAACTCCTTAATAGAGAGCAATCTTTACGGGTGTGCACACCACATTTTGATTCAGTGGACCAAAATGCATACTAAAGAAAAACTAAATATTTTGGATAAAGGCAAACAAAATTAAAAACCAATAAGTGTTTATTTTAGTTCTCTTCAGCACCGTGGATTTATGATTTCTACATTAAAAAAAAAAACTGGGTGCCCAAGGAGAGTGAAACTTGCTAACAAGTATTTATTTTATTTATAGCGAGTTTCATCGTATAAAACTGTGCAACGCTGCACATTTAATTTTTGGTTGCATTTTAAAATGCACAAACATTTACAGCTTGACTTTTTTAAGATCACAGTATCACCTGATATTTCAGTTGCTGCCATCAGTTTTAAACATGTCAGAAATGCGGACACGAGCTGCAAAGTTTAATACAAATTGAATGTATCATTATCTAATTATCTTTATTTTTGTGTACATACCTTAAAGAATTCTAGCTGTAAGCTAATGATGGCTGCATTAGAGCAGCTAGTTATATATATTTGTCTGTATTATTGTTGTATTGCACTGGAGAGGGGAGCCCTCTAATCTCGTTGCACACTTGAGTACAATGACAATAAAGGGATTTCTAATTCTAATTCTAATTCTATACAGTTTCCATGTGATCCGATTAGTCGACGAGTAAAATAATCGCTTGTGGCAGCCCTTGTGAAAGTTGTACTGATTCGAAGTAAGCATTATTAGTAGGAATGATGAAAATGTCATTTCTGCTGGTGATTGGATTGTAAGGGGGAAAAAAATTGGCCGAGGGCCAAGCGTAGTTGCCGACACCTGTGTAACAAACACCAGTACACTTTCAAGTGCTCACCAATAGCTTCTTGAGGCTCCACTTCAATTTGTCATAGCGTCTGTATGTGCAGAGAATACAAAGCAAAAGTGGCCTGGTTTTCTTTTTATGCAACTGGCTGTTGTTATCCAATGTCAGGACAGGTTATTAAGACACCAAAGAGAGGGAACAATGGCCACAAACAAGAACAACTAGAGAAGAAAGCAGTGTTATTGTCCTTGTCTTGTTTCAAGCCAAGGATCTCATTAAAATGGGGACCCAATCTCAGCAAAATGCACACACCTCGCTCATGACCGCATCCTGAACACAAGCTCATTGATCACCATACAGGAAACAATTTGCAAGTAGAATCAACACAAACACCTCAAATTGCATTTGATGGTTGAAGTGAGTAAGAAACTTCTGTCTCAAGCGTCTTCAGTTTATTATTGCATTTCAAAGGATTAATCCTGCATATGTGCTTCACTTCTTTAGTTTTTGTGGAACACTTATTCTAAAAGAAAAGCTCCAGACTATCCTTTTTTCTTCGGACCACAGTGGCCCCTAAAACTGAAATTTTAAGGACGCAAGACGAAGGTTTAGGGGCCCACACTGCAAATAGACTCGCAAAGTAAATACCGTATTTTTACAGCCATAAGACGCGCTGCATCAAAGGGCGCAACACCAGTTGAGGGTGCTATTTCCGTATTTTATGCATATACTAGGCGCGCCGCACTACAAGGCGCTGGCTCAGCTGCTCGCGCTAGCTCAGCTACTCGCGCCAACTTATGCCAGCTCACCAGGACTCAATCCCTTAAGGAATCGCTGCCAGAGGTATCACCCCATTTCATTGACAGATGTCATGAAACTAATAGGAATCACTGTCAATAATAATGACTCTACCCAATAAAAGGTGTCTTGGCATTAGCCTACTAGACCACGTCAGGGGAGGAACTTCACTGGTCACCACACTCCTTAAAGTCACGGTTTCAAATCAAAACCAAAAAAAAACTCAGCATACAAGCAAACAATGAAACAAAGAAATAAGATTAACACAAAACATGCATCTCTCATGCCATCTATATACCCAAAAGAAATAAAAATAACACAAAAAGATTATAGCAATGGCTTCTTGGGAGCCACTCAGCCTTAGCCAATTACAGAAATGGCTTCTTGGGAGCCACTCAGACTCAGCCAATCACATGGCTGTTTAGAGAGATGTGCTGTTGTGCTTTGGGCTTTTTGTCTGTTGTCTAAACCTGGGACGTTTCTTGCTTGCAATAACATAAATGATAAGACAGACTACAACATTGTGGACAGCTACCCTTTTGTCCAGCTTTCTCCTACACCATCACCCAAACACCATAGTCACATAATGTATAAGTCACGGTCAATTTGAAGCATAGATGACTCAGACTTTGACCAGCAGGGTGTGCTAACATGCACTCCGAACAACCCAATGAGTAAAAGGGTTTATGGTCACGAGTGATGCTTAGTCCATATAATGGGTGCGATGCTAGTCCATATAATGGGCGCGTCGCTTTAAAAGGCGCTGTTTGTTTTGGGCAAGATTAGGGACTTTAAAGAGCGCCCTATGGCCCGGAAAATACGGTACTTATGTTTTTATTCATTTTCACTACTTTACTGATAAATGAACCTAATTTGTGTAGCAACGGACTGTAAGCCATTAAAAAAAATGTTGATTATGTGGTGTTCTTCATTCTTGTTTTGTTTTTTTTTTAGTTATGTTTCAGCTATTTTTGATTTGGCTTTAAGTTTCGTTTTTGGATTTGGGATAACTTTTTTGTTTAGATTTTTGTTTTGTTTTTATTTGTATTGGAGATCACCCTTTTTTTGTTTAGTTATGTCTTTTTGCGATTTTTGATTTGCTGTTGTTTCTTCTTTTTCTTTTTAATTTGAGTTTGTGATTACCTTTTGTTAGTTTTATTTGTTTTCGGGCTTTTCACTTCAGATCCATCCAACTAAACAATACCAAACAAACAACATTTTTTTTTTATATCATAAAGAGTAACCAGAAAAAATTGTTTTGTAATAGACTTTAATGCAAACTAAATGTATATAGATATTCTTGTAATCAAACAAAAAATGATCATGAAATCTTTGTGACTGACAAACCTACTCTGTTCTGTAAGAATCCAGGCAAACCATAGACACAGAGCGAAATAACTGCATCAAATGGAGTGGGCTGGCTGCTCTCCAGCATCACTTCCACAGCTGTGGACCACATTGACTCCATTTGTAGGGTGGTGAAGTTATGCCATATGCGAGGCCTCACAGAACTGTATTTCCCATCCTAAACGTCACAGTTATCATAGATCTGAAGTTAACGATATGAGCGCAAAATAAGACCTGAAAGCAGCTGCCTCTTGGTCTGGTTCAACTGTCTGTGAGGTCTGACAGGATTGCCAAGGCAGCACAGTATAATTATACTTTGCTGCATGTTTGTCACTTTGCGGTTTCACAAAACATTTTTTTCTCCTTTCCTTACTTATAACGATGAGAAACACAATCTTCTGAGTCGCGGCCAAATCAAGAAATCGGAGGCGTTCAGAATGGGCTTTCGATCAAGCATTATCTGTAACAAATTAAAATACATGGTACTGAATGTTTATATGACAATCAACAAAAACGGGGATGTTTTTTCCTCTCAGCATAATAGTTTCAAAAGTTCCACGCATCAGCAACAATGCTGTTAAAACGATCCCAGTTCACATGGGACAATGCATGGCATTACAGGCAGCCATCCCTCAAGTCATACTACTTGTTTAGTACATTGTAGCGGAAGAAAAAACAGACCAAAAGCTGTGCAGTCATAACATTCACAAAACTGCAATTTCCACCAATCTGACTGGATAAATCAAATCAATCGATATTAAGCATTTTATGCATATTTTGTGTTTGGTTATGCTCCCTTAATTCACAGAAGCAATCATCTTTTTCATTGATCGCATTGGCAAATTAAGAGATTACAGCCACATTGTTTCCCATATACACATTTATCTATTCTGAACGTCACAAACAGATTTTGGTATGTATGAACTTTCTTTTGCTGCTCAGAGATGCGGCTCTGTTCCTTGTGTGTGTCTGTTACTCAGAAGTATCATTATTTAGGTTTGAAAGTGGTATTAGAGGCATCGACACAGTTGCCACTCTCGATCCCCTCAGGGAACTCCAGCAGGCGTAATGGCCATCTAGACTATTTTTGTTGCATATGGAAATGGAAGGGAACTGACCACAAGCACAGCAATTGATTTCTTTCCACTCAAACAGTTTAGAGAGCCTAACTCTGTTTCACTCAATTATAAACACAAGTATACAGTTTTTAAATTATCTTTGTTTAACAAATAAAGATATACATCTAACCCCGCATATTCGCGTTTCGGCACTCACGGGTCTTTTCAATACTTAATTTGTTTGGGCCCCAAAAATCTGTTACTGTACAATTTGCGCAAAAAGTTGGGGTTATTCAGCTTTTGGTTGAAATTTTAGGATAAATCTAAAGTGGACTATCATTTTTATAAAGGCAAACTGATTTTGAACTTTTCTGAACTGAGAAACTTAACTTACTAGCTGTTCAATATGTTAGTACTTTTGCACAACTTGCAGTTCTCTAACAAGGAGCTGAATAGCAAAATTCACCACAGTTGTTTGCTCCATGTATACATTTCCAAGGATGGACGGGCAGGTCCATGCCTTTCTGTGGCTCGACCAGTCTGCAACTCTGCTGCAACCTGCTAATGAAGCAGCGCAGTGGCCACATCCTGTTTCACACGGCAATGATCTGTTGTCAACTGTTAAGGTGTTGTCTTGATCGCAATGTCAAGATGTGAACAGCATCATGGAAAAGATATTAACGAAACCAGAAGTGCAAGCTGTGACTCAAAAGTGTCATTATTCCCACCTAAAATTGAAAAAAACTTGTTTTAGAAAATAGGGCACTAGTCCAACAGCAACTGGTGCATGTGCGCATTGTTTGGACATGGCACACAAATTACTTTGTAGAGTTTCTGCAGCTCTGTATTAATTGCGCACACAACAACATTGATGTTTGCATGCGAAGCAATGAAGAAAAAAATATAAGCACTACTATTTCATGTGTAAGCGTTTGTTGTTTTTGTTTCAGGCTCTAAAATATAATGCAAACAAACAGCCCGGAACATATTTTATGGTAACCCATTTGTTACTGTGCAAAACTAAAACCGTTTCCCAATCCCTTTGTGGCATGATGCGAGTTGCAAAAACAATCAAAGGTTTTAGTGTCTCCTGGGAAAACGATTCTACTCCAATGCATATTCACCAGAAAACCAACATTACACTTGATGAAGGTATTTTCTTGGAACCCAACTAAGCCATCTTCTCAACATCCCTGTGTTGTGAATCCAACCTCGTAAATGGTTCCATCCTCCCCACAAACGCAGTAACTACTCTCATGTGACTAATATCATTGTGTGGCTGGGATGAGTATAAAGGAGAAGGAAAACAACAAAGTGGCGGGAAGCATTTAAGGCATAGAATCAATGTCTGAGGGGTGCGGTGTAGTCAGTCAAACATGGCAAATGATGTCTTAACCTTGAGCAAGCAGGTGTAATGTGTGCACGGCATCAAATTGACATATCGGGAGGTGGGTGATCAAATAAGTGGAATTGATTATGCCATGCAGGTAAGTATATCAATTAGTGTTCAGAATAAACAAAGTAGCTTCCTCATCACCGCCAAAAACCAAAAGCAAGCTGCGGAGCGAATGAAAAAGCCAATCCAGTTACATGGTCAGTGGCACATTTTGGAGGGAAGTCACTGCATGAGTGTGCGCACAAGTGGCTTTTTCACACGTCCTCACCGTGACACTGCACGTCGACATCGAGAACTCTGGTTCACCCCACTCCAGCTGTTGGGAAGAGGGCAATCGCAGGGCAGGGAGATAGCTCTTGTCTATTATGACGGGATGAACATCATGCACACAACTGTGTAATCACATAGCACCACGCACAAAGGCTCCACGTCAAAGACCATCCCAACTAATGGCCAAAGCTTCATACTGCTAACGGGTGCTCAGGGAGGCAATGAGGTTTGGAGTCTATATATCCATGACCCCTGGTTGACTTCGATCCCCGTTCACCTCCCCCTTCATGACCTGGCAATGGCACCCTATTAGGATGGGGGGAGTGGGGTGGCGGGGACGGACAGACGAGTATGGGATCTCGTTGAATGGTGCACTCTGACACAAACACCAGAGAATTGACTACGCAAATCTCACAAATGGGGTCAGAGCTGGTGCTCAGCAATTTGTTTTGATTTTTTTTTCCCCTTCCCGACTTCACTCAAAGGCTTTCTCTCCTCTTCTCCTTGAGGAATTAGAACTGTAGGCGATCATGCGAGGCAATGATGCGCCACTGGAAGGCTATGAAAACTGGAGGACGATGATGCAGTGGCCTGTGGCCATTGCACACACTGCTTTAAAGCCGTCAGCTCTTGCTGTCTAACATAATGCATGCTCAAGCATCAATAACGTGGCAACTTTTAAAAGAGATCAAGAGGGAGTAACTTAAAAACCACATGATATTAAAATCCCCAATTCCTACTCACATTTTTCTTAATATATAATGTGTAATAATGATCACTGAGTATAACATCTACAACTACTACAATTTTTCAAAATCATGAAAAGAGCTTGATTTTGTATTTTTTTGAATGGTAGTTAGCGGGACAGCAAGGTAATAACGGGCTGAGTCAGAGAAAAGGTTGAGCTTCTCTCACTGTGTTACACAGACCCCTTATGAGTGCATCCCACTTTCTTGGCTCATCGTTTTTTTTGCGCCTGCATGCAGCCCTCAAGGAAGCTGGGTGCTTGTAATGACATGTACACACCTACAAAGAGCACAGATAATGACGGGAGCCAGTCAAAACAGTAGCATGGAGCTGTCTAAGTCCTCCTAGAACTTTTGTTCTAAACTGGTAAGCAGGTGACAGGCAACAAAGCAAGTTGGAAGATAAATGTGCGAAAACTCTTCCAAAGTTTGTTGAAGGGTATACATCAGAATGTTTTAATAGCTTGTATTTCTTAGGCAGGACATTTATTTGTGCATGTCCCTGGCCATAATACGGGGAGGTTAGTAACCGGCTGCTCTGTCTCTCTGATCAGGTTACAAAAGTGGGTGTGTTCCCGCTCTCCTCTGTCGCCTGCATGTCTGCCTCTCCCGCACTCTACAGCTCCTTCTGCCTCTCTTGCTTTCTTCTCACTCCATGTCTCTGCCCCTCTCTCTCTCTCTCTCTTTCAGAGGTTTGTGGTTTGCATCATCCAGCCTCATATGGCACCACTATGCACTCCGCTGTTCTTTTTTGCTCAACTGTGTTCCACCCGTTCTCTTTACTCCTACCATGTCCAGACGGAGAGCAGAGCTGCAGACAGTTCAAACTGGCTGACAGCCATGTGACTTCCTCCACCTGTTGACCTCTGCTAACAACTGACCCACCAGACGTCTAACAAAGTAGCAACACACTTCAATCGTTTGCACGGACCATGAGTAACAAAATGACAAACGACATGCTTATCTAGTCGGCATGCATATTGTTTCCGATAAAGTCGTAAACTGCAGCAACAAACGCCAGGTAACACAGAGTACAGTGCTAACCTTAAGTACAAGTACATATTTTTTGGCTTTTACCCTCCACATAGTACTGAGTGACTTACATGAGAAATGAATGTCACGGTGCTTTTGTTTGTAAGTGTGTGCTTCATGTATACACAAGAGTTGCAATCTCACCTTGTCCTTCTCATGAGGCAGTAGGCGGACAGGGGGCAGTGATTCCAGGGATACCATCCCAGTGCCGTCATTATGGGAGCTGCTGCGGCTGATGAACTGAAAAAGTGGACCCTGCTTTGCCACACGTCCATGGGCCACCGCCCTTTTGAGGGCCACCCTTAGCTGTTGGTGGAAGATGCCAGGCCCCATGGAACCGCTGCCTGACAGGTAGGCTGCCACATCAGCCTGGCACTTGAGAAAGCGCTCAATGTTTTTCAAGCAGGAGCCACCTGGCTCGTGGAGGCCCTCCAGTGCCCGCTTGATCAACTTGTTCCAGTCAAGTCCAGGTCTCTTCCCCAAATGGCTTTGGAAGCTAGCCACACTGCTGCTGCCGCCACTGCAGCCACCACTGCTGCCACCTCCGACTCCAGAACTGCCACTCCCTTTGGACTTGGGAAGAGCCAAGCGCCCAGGGTTGTCAGGATCCTTGTAAGAGTTGAGACCTTTGTTGGTAACCTTAAGGATGGTCCCATCTTTGACGCTAAGTTCTAACTGTTCCAGAATAGTCTTGCGGTCGAGGCCATGGGACATAGAGACAGCATTGCAAATGCGCTCCTCAGACGGTCGCTGCTTCTGTTTCTTGACCTTCTTGATTGCCTCGAGGATCCACTGGGTATATGTGGGGTTAGCCAGTTTCACCATGACTGCAGTCTCTCAGGGCGCGGTGGCCCTGGGGCCTTCCAACAATCACCAAAAAAAAAAAAGTCAACTACAGGCCAAAGACAGACACCTGGCCTGCGCCGAAGCGCCGCCCCCTCCTTTGCTTCTCGTTGTACTGTTTTCTCCTCTGCTTACTATCCCTTGTCTTGGGGCCGCACAGAAACTCCTTCTGAAGCAGAGTATGAACAACACGGTAGTAAGCAGCTGACCATAGCACAACCACCAAAACTAAGTTGTCCACCCAGTAAAATCAGTCCCATTCACTTCAGTCATAGGGCAGAGGCTGGTGTTGATGTAGGAACAGTTTTCTTCAACATAAAAAGTACAACAAAAAAAATTAAAAAATAATATACTAAGGCTGTGTCAACAACAAAATGGTCAGTTTACAGTCACTGGTAAAGTAAGCACATTTTCAATGCTAATTGCAAAAGGTGGCCATGTTCGCCAAGACATGAGTGACGAAGGTTTGTGTGGGTGTTTGTGATTAATTCTGGTTCTTTAAATTTCCCTGCCTCCACGGTCCTTGCTTTCACGTATCCTTTTTTCTTTTACTGTGTTTTTCAACTCCAGCAGTCTGGGATCCTCAACACCAGGACGGAGTAGACGGGGCTGATCACCCTCATGTCTATTGCAATTCAGTAGCACCACCCTGTATAAAAGAAGTAAAAAGAAGACAAAAGATGCAATTAAAAATACATCTCAATAGAGCATCAATTCAGATGACATTTAACCCAAGGAAGGAAATAAATTAAAATTGATAGTGAGGGACCAAGAACTAACACAGGTATATAAACTAAGTCCTACTTGCATTGCTTGCAATGAATTCGAGTAACATTGCCAATCACACGTTTCAAATTGCTACAAAAAACATTCCGTTTTAAATGTTCCTAGATTAAAGAGACTACCAATACTATCGTTAGGAACTAATAGTTAACAAATATACTCATTCTATTTTAGCTTACAGAAGAAAATAATTCAGACTTCAATCAAGCATTTATAAAATGTACGGTATAAAGTTAAACCACCTGCCTAGTTTGTGGGAAGCCTAAAAACAATGCAGTCAAAACACATTGTGCGCAAACATTAGCCGAGAGGCTAAGCTCAAAAATCAAAGCTTTGTCAGTTGGCCCACATCGCTCAAGTGTTTCTTGTAGTTTTGTTTACTCTCACTGGTGCAATAAGCAGACAAGTGTGTGACTACAAGGCTTCCCGCTAAACGCTGTTCTTCAGCAAGCTAACCTTAACAGCTAGCCTGTGTGCTAACGTTACGACTGTGTTACTAACGTTAGTCAAGCCAAAACGTAAACAGTGACAAACACGCGGTTAGCAAGAACACCAGCAGGAAATAAGCAATCTCGTTCATTTGCAGCCACAACAACAGCAGCATCGCAACAACCGCGGCCAATAAACTCTATTAGAATGTCATTCTCTTATTAACGTAACATCGCGGCCTTGTATTGGGCACAATGCAACTTGCTGACGGTCATATCAGCTAGCGGGCAAGTGCAGGAATTAAGGTATCAGAGGCAAACATCGTGCACCATTTAACACAGAGCGACCCGCGGTTTTCAAGCTTCGCCGCGGGACAAGATCCACTGACCGCTTCGACGAGTCCCAGCGAGCGATCCCCACCTTGCTGACGTCCGCCCTCCGCTCCGCCGCCAGCCTCCCTCCCACGTAACACTCCGCCAGCTTGTGCTGCGGTGAAGACAAGGCCGCTGGAGCCGAGCGGCTAAGGCCTCGGCTCCCCTCTCCGTCCCTCCCCCCACCCTCCTCAGTGCTCAGCAGCCCTCCGTACCCCTCGCTCCTTCTTCCTCTCGAGGTCCCCCCGAAAAAGCCCGAGCTCCGGTTCTGGTTTGCTGGTGGTGGGGAGTGTGGGGGGGGGGGGCGGGGGTCGAAGCGCCGATCGAGATACGCTGTTTACAAAAGAGCGCGGAGCCCCTCCGTCCCGTTTACGCTGTTACTCACCGGAATTCCGTGTCGATCCGCCGGGGGAAGGGTGCCAAAACCGCGCAAAACGGAGACAACAACAAGCCTAAAAATGCAGCCAGAGACCAGAGGCTCTCGAGCCGACGCCATCTTTGAGTGAAACGGAGCACGGCGGTGGGGGAGGGGTAACGCTGAACCGTCAGGCTTGGGCCAAGGGACCGTCTGCATGGTGCGAGGCGAACATCCAGGGGAAGAAACATTCACAGCAAGACGGTGGGGGCGGCGGGGCGCTGTTGCTATGAGAGGTCTACGGATATTGCCTGGGCACGTGAAATGGAAGAAAGGGACAGATGGTGGTGGTGGTGGAGGGGTGCGGGGGAACAGTTGAGGTAATCTCACTGTCTCTGTTGTGCCACAGTCGAGCAGGAGACGATTCAAGGGAACGTCTGCATTTTTCTTCGCGGCTGCAGGGGGAGAAAATCCAATCAAACCCAATGAGAACGCGTTTAACGTTAGACAGTATGTAAAGGCATTGAGACCTGAAAAAGATTGACGCATGCATTCAGTCCACAAATGATCCAAATCATAACAGTTATCTATAATGGTCGTAGAAAACTCGCGGAGAACTGTAGACAACCGATGTACAGTATCGATTACCCAACACAATATGGTCTTTCCGCTAAGAAACAATTATGATAGCTGTCTTATTCATTAAACATGGTGTTTCATGTTTAATCATAAACGTGTGGCATCATTCGTGCTCACTTACAAGGTGTGGAAGACGAAAGTCTACAACAGAGTAGTCTGCCCTCTAGAGACTATAATGAGTTTCATAAAATTAGAATAAATAATTATAAGAGACTCAAATTAGACACAATTTGTCTGTAGATAAGAAAGTGGTTATGATTGCTTATTTATATAATTCAGAGGTCTGCAACCCATCAGGCACATGTTGAAAATTCTAATCGGCTATTATTTAGAAAATATATTTTAGGTTCAGTGAAATAGTCCTTAATTCAATTGGACAGCTGACTGCATGATCCACATTTAATAAAACGATGACAAAACAGACGGTATTTTTTGGTTTGTATTTTTGTCTGACTGCAGGTGGATAATCTAGGTTTGCGTCTAATTTCATGAATAAATGGATTCCTTAAATAAATATTGTGTTTTGGTTATGTAAATGTTTTTATTGCAGTGTTATAGTCACTGTAGATGTCAAAATGTTTTTGAGGCTCCCTGTGTTTTTTTTCTGTGGGAAACGGCTTGCAACCAGTTCAGGGTGTGTCCAACCTTTTGCCCAAAGTCAGCTGGGATATACTCCAGCACAAGTGCAACCATACATGCATGAGCTGTAGAAAACGAATGGGTGGATTTTTAATGAGTCTACTGATGAGTTCACTGTGCCAGAGGTCAGCTCTTAATTATGATGATAAAAATCAAGAACATACATTTTAATATGGTATTTAATGTGACACATATGTATCATCGTTAGGGTCATCCTAAATTCATAATATGCATGTAATTTGCATGTGCAAACTTCTGACCTAATTTTTCGGTACAGAAATGCCTAAAAAAGAAAAAAAACTGTGATTAAAAGAGCTGCTGTCATATTAATCATGACTAGAATACCACATTGATTATTATAACACACATTGCCCATTAAATCATTAAGATTCACCAGGAAAGCTTTAATTAAAAAGCCAAACAAATTAAAATAATAAATTGTGGGAAAACAATTTTCACATCCACACAAAACTTGCATTTGGACACTGACGGCAGTCTTGTTCAATTACCTTCAGATGCTGAAAACCTCCCAGGTGAAAATTAAATCATCTGCAGCTTTTGAGTAAATCCGTGTGCATGGCAGTCCTCAGAGACACAATGTAGCGTCTCTTAAGGGGAGCAATTAGACATGAGTTTTCCCATGCTGGAGGGATCTTGTGAGCGGGTGAGCTGCTATGGGTTGACAAAGTGATCATCAAATTAAAGTGTCATGGCCACGCTTTAATCGCTGTTTATCTGGTATAGACTCCAGTACTTCTTGAGGGACAGATAAATCACTTCTGCAATGACAAGGCACTCATTATAATTAATGCATGTGTTATCATACGAATAAATAACGTGGTCATCTTAGCTACTACATCGCCTCTTGAGGACTCACATATGACATTAGCGTGTACTGTGGGTCAGCTAACAGATGGACAATACTCGGGAGAAGCCAACGCCGTCTCTATCCAGCTATGAATAAATAATGGCATACAGCATGATCCACAGCACAAACTGCCCAACAATATACAACAAAACAGCCCACTCAGGGTGGCCAATGTGGGCGGCGGGGTCAAGTTGTTTCTTCCTAGTTATCGGGAAAGATGTTTTTTTTAGGTCAAAATAGAGCAGGGAAAACAGTCTGGCAAATATTTAGATGCTTCACATGAGTGACTCCTTTTTCTTTAAGGTGCTTGTTGGAGGAAGTCATTCTTAGAACTTGACCAATTTCATTTTAAACTGTGTTGGTCAGGTATTAAAATGGAAATGGTAATCAGAATCAGAATCAGAAATCCCTTTATTGTCATTGTACTCAAGTGTGCAACGAGATTAGAGAGCTCCCCTCTCCAGTGCAATACAACAATAATTCAGATAAATATATAAATTAGATAAATAAGAGAATAGTTAGTGCAATGGAAAATAATACTGAATAGGATATATAAAAACACATCACGTTGCTGTTCTGCAAGGTAAGGGTGGTCGTGTGTGTGTGTGAGAGTTTAGAATGGAGATGGCGAAGAACGTTACAACAAAAATCAATAAACGCTGCTTTAATTTTTAAAGCCTACATCTGAGTTATTTTTAACTGACTACAGCTAGTGTTTTCTCGTTTTGCTTTAGTATACAGGAGAAGCGTTTGTAAAATGCTGTGAAGCATTTAATCTCGATCCTAATGATGTAGGGCAATGTTGAGTTTGAAAATACTGTACTGTAGTGATTTTTTTTAAAATTGTAGATGTTTAAGAAGTATACTTTTATTGTAATCACTTAATTCTCGTAAAAGTTCATTGTAAAATATGAACAAAAGCATTTAGTTTTAATTTCCGACCACTTCCACGTAAATGTTTTGGTATTAACTGGCCTGGAGACAAGGAAATAAGTAATCCAAAGGCTTCCTTTAATCCTCTTAATCCCTCCTTTTAAAATGTATATTCTCTTTGCACCCACCTGCTCGATCCGTGAGCCCTCAGTATGTGACACCAAGGTCCACCTGCCCCCCCTCCAGAAACTCAGATGTGCTGCAGCTAGTCCTGCTTTACTTCTTTCTGGCATTTTGTAGCCCATTTCAAAATGATGATCGTTGTTTGTCTCATTTCTTTTTGCAGGTGCGTGTAAAATCCCTCATTGAGTAAGAGCTTTAAACTAGAATTTGACTGATTAAATGTTAAGATTCAGTTGTCACTAATGGATTGAGTCTGTTAACAATTCAATGTTTACAGACTTTGTAAAACGGACCCCAGGACATTGTATAGACAAGATTAATAAAAATATGAGTAATTTAATATCAAGTCATTCGTCCATTGGAGACTCCACAGTTTTGGACATCACAGTTACTGAATTAAGTCCAATTGTTTATTTCTTTGTTACAGGACAATAATGGAAAAACACTTTATTGCCTGAAAAGGCTGTAATTTGGCTAGTGACACTCTCACACAAAATAGAACGGCTCCAGCTCACCCGTCGAAAAAGTAAATATTTATTTGTTGAATTCTACTGCTTGGAAATTACCCAAGAGAGTGGAGAAACAGATTTTTTTCCTTTCTTTTTTAAAAATAATTCATGTCCCTTATTGTTTCAGACTATCTTTTTATTATTATTATTCAATAGAATCCCATAAACGTTACATTCATTTTCTATACTGCTTTTCCGATTCAAATTTGAGGGGAAGTCTTCAGGCAAAAGGGAGATCACAACCTGGACTGGTTGATTCAGAGCAATTCGTACATTCTAACATACTACAGTATATAGATAGAACTGTATGGTGGAAGGATATGAATGATTTTGGAAATAGAACCTTTAGTTACCATGTATCTAAGGTAACAAACCAATTCCTATGCTTTACTGTCTTCAGCCATTGAGTTACTAAATAATCAATTTTCACTATTTTGTCAAAATTGGGGCCAGAGTTGCATAATTTGAGTTTAGCCATCTCAGGTCTGGTATCCATAGGGTTGTGGATTTTGATTGAACATAATATGAACATTGGTCAATAACTGCGTCTTGGGCTGACAATGTGGCTAATTGGGTTTAAATATGCAATCGCTTTGGTCTACACAGTGACAGGCCGCAGCGACAGAATGCATAAGCAGCAAAGAAGCCCGTGCTGACCACATTTGTGAGTTCCTGTTTTTTTTGGGGTGGGGGGAGTGCTGCTCTTTGATTAGAGTGAGGCAGTGTCCATGACTGCTTTTTTTGTCCGTGTGAATCTAGCAAGCTTCCTGCTGGGCCTGGCTCATTGCCAAGTCCCCAAACTCTCAAACCAAGTGAAGCCTCCTCTCCTGAAAAGAGCTGAAATGTACAACGGAAATTTCCAAGCCCAAGACTGTGCCCCCACCCATAGAGTAAAGAGCACTATCCTTAACCCACCCTCCTTGTGACACATGCTCCCTCCCCTGCCCGAAATCTAAAGAGACAGACAGCAGCTGGAAGGTGAAGTGCAGCTTGTTGGTACTGAGCACCAACTCAAAGCAGACACCTCTGGTCTGTTTACTCCAACATTCTTAAAATGGTGCCTCCTTCACTTGTGAAGTGCACTAGACCTCCGCAGATTACACCTGTTCATCTGACACAAGCAGCAAAGACTTCTTGGCTTGACAAATCAATTGTTCTGCTGTAGTTAACAGTCGTTTAAGTGGCTGTGCACTTGCATCGGGCCTTTGACAAGCCCATTAACATTAACTAATAGGTGCGACTTTAACACCATTAAGAACAGTCCGGAGATAAGGGAGCAGTTATAGTGGTAAACATCTCTGAAGCTGTGTGGATGCTTTTCATGAGTGTCCTCCAGAATTATTGGCACTGTACTGAAGGGTCTGCGATTTGTGAGGGATTAAGAGGGCATGTTTGTTTAATATGTGGGAGTTTGTTTAATATAATTTCCCGTATTTCATTTACTGCCTTTAATTCACCTGTTTAAATAGGCACTAGTTTGTTTTTCGGCAGTTTACTGTGATTGTGTTTTGCGTATGTCACGCGAGAGTGCAGTGCACAAAAATATTACTGCGCGCGCGGCGAGTTGAAAACTTTTGAGAGACATTTTTTACGAGTACGGAGCAGTTGAGTGAGTCGCCACGGATAAGTTTAAGTGAGAAGTTGAACGGCGAGCGTGTGACCGCAATCAGGAGACCGTGAACACGCTTCGAGAGGTGAATGCGCGTTCTCAGCACGGCAGCCGACCGAGACATCGAGCGTGAGTTGGCAAGCTAGGCTAACTCACACGACGGAGACGAGAGGACACCCGAAGCCATTAGCGGTGTGTCGCAGTCAACAGCGGTGGACTGTGAGCATCAATTGGACTGATCCACCGTCATCGCAGCAGCCACCCACCCTCGCCATTTGGACTCCTCCCCGACGTTCGACAAGCTGGTGTACTCGCTCACTCGCCAGCGGAGGAGCAGTTTCTCCTCCTCAATACCAGTAACCGCGGCAACGTTGGCCAGAACATTCAGTAATATTAATTTGGGCGCCCAACTAAATTTATGTTGCTATATTTGGTCATATAAAGTGAAGATTATTAAGCAATTATTTGGTTGTAATAAATTGTATTAAGTGTTGAATCTGGTTTCCTCTTGCTCTCTCTACACCACAGTTGGATTGAGTTAATTCGGTTTGAGTAATTTGGTAGATTCAAGTAAGTAGTTAAGGCATCCGCAACACCCCCTAAGGTGAAA